>NW_019942888.1:9982-12122 GCF_002910315.2 Salvelinus sp. IW2-2015 | reverse complement strand
CGAGAAAGAGAGAGACAGAGACAGAGACAAGAGACAGAGACAGAGTAGCATAGAGAGAGAGAGAGAGAGAGAGAGAGAGAGAGAAGAGAGAGAGGAGAGAGAGAGAGAGAGAGAGAGGAGAGAGAGAGAGAGAGAGAGAAGAGACAGAGACAGAGACAGAGACAGAGACAGAGTAGCATAGAGAGAGAGAGAGAGAGAGAGAGAGAGAGTAGCATAGAGAGAGAGAGAGAGAGAGAGTAGAGAGAGAGAGAGAGAGAGAGAGAGAGAGAGAGAGAGACGAGAGAGAAGAGAGAGAGAGAGAGAGAGAGAGAGAGAGAGAGAGAGAAGGAAATGCATCTTTCATCCCAACAACCCTTCACCCTCGTGAAGCGTACTAACCCGTTGCTGTACCAACACCATAGTCTTGGCTGAGGAAGGCGACTTCAAGCATCTTGTTTTTGTTATCTTGTACTTGTAAATTGTGTAAATGCTCGCTTGTGAAAGAAGCCTCAGCCTCAATAGGACTCCCTATGAAAATTAAGGTAAAATTATTATTTTTTTTAAAACATCTCTTATAGTGTGTGTGTGTTTGTGTGTGTGTGGTGTGTGTGTGTGGTGTGTGTGTGTGTGTGTGTGTGTGTGTGTGTGTGTGTGTGGTGTTGTGTGTGTGTTGTGTGTTGTGTGTGTGTGTGGTGTGTGTGTGTGGTGTCTGTAACTCACACACAGCGTCCGTTGTCACATACCGTGTCCAGAGCACATCCAGGGACAACCAGGGGCAGCAGCACGTTGTCCAAGGCCCAGCCGTCCGCTCCGCGGGGAGAGGAGGAGGAGGGGAGGGAGGAGTGGAGGAGGAGAAAGGAGGTCAGAAAGAAAGGATTCAATACAATACAATACAACAATCCCGTCCTTTTAAATCCATGAAGGGATGAGAATAAGTAACAAAGCCCTCACGTTCTCATTGGTAAAGAGGAGTGCATTATGGATAGTATAGTACGTCATGTTGTCCTCCTCACAGACATCTGGGAGATGCCTAAAGGTCTGACTCAACAGACAAAGATCAGACATCTTTGTGGTTCACAATACGCTGACACAGATTTAAAAAAACACCATCAATGTTTGGATTCTAACTTTAAAAAAGATCTTCTGAAACACAAGGCTTCAATAGTTGATCAACTGGACAGGAGATACAGATCTGATACAAAGCCTCAGACCTGGAGCTACTGTATATTCCCCACTGCAGTGTCAGTCAACCACCACACGGTGGAAGCAGAGAGACTCATTGTGGTCGGCTGTGAGTTTAAAGAGAGAGAGAGAGCTTAAATGGGACATCGTCAGTAGCGATGGTGTTGGTGAGTCACCTTCGTTGCGGGAGCGAGGTCTAGTGCAGGTGGGTCCAACGTTCTTCCCTCCGATTCGGATGTAGAACTGGACCAGCCTACATGGACAGACGGACGGGACGGACAGAGGGTTTTAGTTCACTGGAAACAGGAACCCGGGATCTACAGTTCCGTGTTTTACAGGCTTTTGTTACAGTCCAGCACTCATTGTCTAAACTGACCAGGATTTTAGTTGAAGTGTTCAAGGAAGAAAAGGAGGAAAAGCCTTGACCCAACGCTGCAGCCTCCGTAGTGTAAAACTGACCCCCCAGGAGGACGTGTGTACTGACCGTGTGTTGGTAGTATCCAGGGTGACAGTCAGTGCCTGTCTTTTCCCAGAGCTGCTGAAGTACAGCGCTTTGCCCTCGCTGATGGTACCGCAGCCGCCTCCAATCTGACCCCCACTCAGGCTCTGCCACAGCGGGCTCAGCTTGCTCTCAAAGCCCTCTGCCAGCTCTGTGGGACTGACCACTGCTGGCACACAGCTGTCCTGCTCCACTGGGGGAACACACAGACACACAACAGAAAGCAACACATTGATTATCACAATCACTAAACTGTTTTCCTTCCATGATCAACAACTCTCATACTCAAAGAACAGAGATGTCCACTCTTCCTTCTCCATTTCACCATCTCTTTTTCTCCTCTCTCCCTAGAGAGAGAGAGGGGGAGGGAGAGAGAGGGGCTCTCTCCCTCCCCCTCACTCTCTCTACCCCCTCTCTCTCTCTACCCCCTCTCTCTCTCTACCTCTCTCCCTCCTATTCGTTCCTCTCTCTCTCCCTCCT
>NW_019942888.1:0-9548 GCF_002910315.2 Salvelinus sp. IW2-2015 | reverse complement strand
CTGGTCAAATCTATTCTGTCAACTTTAATTTAGCTTTCAGCCGTACCTAGATCCTACAGGGTTCAATAGACAGTTCCCCTGATGGTTTCATAGTGGATATAGATCCTACAGGTTCAATAGACAGTCCCCTGATGGTTTCATAGTGTATATAGATCCTACAGGGTTCAATAGACAGTTCCCTGATGGTTTCATAGTGTATATAGATCTACAGGTTCAATAGACAGTCCCCTGATGGTTTCATAGCTGTATATTAGATCCTACAGGGTTCAATAGACAGTCCCCTGATGGTTTCATAGTGTATATAGATCCTACAGGGTTCAATAGACAGTCCCCTGGTGGTTTCATAGTGTATATAGATCCTACAGGGTTCAATAGACAGTCCCCTGATGGTTTCATAGTGTATATAGATCCTACAGGGTTCAATAGACAGTCCCCTGATGGTTTCATAGTGTATATAGATCATACAGGGTCAATAGACAGTCCCCTTGATGGTTTCATAGTGTATATAGATCCTACAGGCGGTTCAATAGACAGTCCCCTGATGGTTTCATAGTGTATAAGATCCTACAGGGTTCAGACAGTCCCCCTGATGGTTACATAGTGGATATATAGATCCTACGCGGTTCAATAGACAGTCCCCTGATGGTTTACATAGTGTAATAGATCCTACAGGGTTCAATAGACAGTCCCCTGATGGTTTCATAGTGTATATAGATCCTACAGGGTTCAATAGACAGTCCCCTGATGGTTTCATAGTGTATATATAGATCCTACAGGGTTCAATAGACAGTCCCCTGATGGTTTCATAGTGTATATAGATCCTACAGGGTTCAATAGACAGTCCCCTGATGGTTTCATAGTGTATATAGATCCTACAGGGTTCAATAGACAGTCCCCCTGATGGTTTCATAGTGTATATAATCCTACAGGTTCAATAGACAGTCCCCTGATGGTTTCATAGTGTATATAGATCCTACAGGGTTCAATAGACAGTCCCCTGATGGTTTCATAGTGTATATAGATCCTACAGGGTTCAATAGACAGTCCCCTGATGGTTTCATAGTGTATTATAGATCCTACAGGGGTTCAATAGACAGTCCCCTGATGGTTTCATAGTGTATATAGATCCTACAGGGTTCAATAGACACGTCCCCTGATGGCTTTCATAGTGTATATAGTCCGTCCGTATAACAGGGTTCAATAGACAGTCCCTGATGGTTTCATAGTGTATATAGATCCTACAGGGTTCAATAGACAGTCCCCCTGATGGTTTCATAGTGTATATAGATCCATACAGGGTTCAATAGACAGTCCCCTGATGGGTTCATAGTGTATATAGATCCTGCTATAAACAGGTTCAATAGACAGTCCCCTGATGGTTTCATAGTGTAATTTAGATCCTACAGGGTTCAATAGACAGTCCCCTGATGGTTTCATAGTGTATATAGATCCTACAGGGTTCAATAGAACAGTCCCCCTGAATGATGGTTTCATAGTGTATATAGATCCTACAGGGTTCAATAGACGGCCTGCCGGTCATTTTATTTGACCCCCTAAGTAAGTATTTTTATTGTTAAACAGAAAGACTGTAAAGTCACCAGGTAACCAGCAATAATAGATTTTAATGTAGGAAATCTGTTCCCATGTATTCCACACATACATAGAGAGTCATATCTAATTGTATTCCAACGTAATCACGGTTGTAAATTATTAAGTCAAATACTAGGATCTGTTAGGGATTCTTGTGGTCAATTTGCAGTGTACAAATGATTACATAACTATGTTACGGCCCCCCCGGCCGGAAGAAGAAGGAAAAATGGGTCCACGGCTTTAGTGGGACCCTGGTGTATAAGGTCATCTCTGTCATTTAATAATCACTTAGTCAAGGGGTGTTGTGCTTGTTTCTGCCAGCAGAGGGGGCCACTCGCTCTAGTGGTTGCTTCACACCCTCTCAAGCTACAGCGGCTCTCGAGCTGGCCTGCCTAGTCAGTTGAATGCTCTTCGAGCCAAACTGTATTCAAGAGACAACCGGATCAGCTAATTGTTTTCAAATGTATTATTAAGGTGCCAGGCTCCCATTCGTTCATCTGACCCAATCCACACAGGCAGCATGCATAAGACAATATCTAACATGATGTACAGTACCTGACACAGCTCTGACACAGGACTATCTATACCAGAGTACTGACACACTCTGACACAGGACTATCTATACCAGAGTACTGAGACGGTCTGACACAGGACTATCTATACCAGAGACACAGGGCCAATCAGCACCCTACTCTCTATGTTAGTGCACTGCTTTCTGCAGAGGGCCAATCAGCACCCTACTCTCTAGTTAGTGCACTGCTTTCTCCAGAGGGCCAATCAGCATCCTACTCTCTAGTTAGTGCACTGCTTTCTGCAGAGGGTTCTGGCCAAAGGTAGTGTACGGTGTCGGCAAACAAAGGGAGCCGTCTGGAACGTTAAACGCAGAAACTCACCTTGACGGCGTCAGCCTTCTTGTTCAGCAGACTCTTGACTGCTGTAGAGAGGAAGAGGAAGGGAGAGAGGAGGGTTAACACCAGTACACAGAGACAGACAGCCTCCATAGTGCAACAGGGCTGTGTTCATTAGACTCAAAACAAGAGGAAACGTTTTGAAACGAGCAGGGACTAAATGGCTGAATCTGTCAAATGACAGAGACACGTTTCCTTGTGTTTCAAAACGTTTCAAATATACAGCGATATAAAAGTTATGATATTAAAGTCATAGTATTAAAGTCATGATATTAAGTCTGTATTAAAGTCACTATTTAAAGTCATAGTTATTAAAGTCAGTATTAAAGTCATTATTAAAGTCATGGTATTAAAGTCAGTATTTAAGTCATGGTATAAAGTCATGGTATATAAAGTCATGGTATAAAGTCATGGTATAAAGTCATGGTATAAAGTCATGGTAAAAGTCATGGTATTAAGTCATGGTATTAAGTCATGGTATAAAGTCATGGTATAAAGTCATGGTATAAAGTCATGGTATTAAGTCATGGTATTAAGTCATGGTATTAAGTCATGGTATAAAGTCATGGTATTAGTCATGGTATAAAGTCATGGTATTAAGTCATGGTATAAAGTCATGGTATAAAGTCAATGGTATTAAGTCATGGTATTAAGTCATGGTATTAAGTCATGGTATTAAGTCATGGTATAAAGTCATGGTATAAAGTCATGGTATAAGTCATGGTATTAAGTCATGGTATTAAGTCATGGTATTAAGTCATGGTATAAAGTCATGTATAAAGTCATGGTATAAAGTCATGGTATAAAGTCATGGTAATAAAGTCATGGTAATAAAGTCATGGTATTAAAGTCATGGTATTAAGTCATGGTATTAAAGTCATGGTATTAAAGTCATGGTATTAAAGTCATGGTATTAAAGTCATGGTATTAAAGTCATGGTATTAAAGTCATGGTATTAAGTCATGGTATTAAGTCATGGTATTAAGTCATGGTATTAAGTCATGGTATTAAGTCATGTGTATTAAGTCATGGTATTAAGTCATGGTATTAAGTCATGGTATTAAGTCATGGTATTAAGTCATGTTTTAAAGTTCATGTTATTAAGTCATGTTATTAAAGGTCATGTTATTAAAGTCATGGTATTAAGTCATGGTATTAAGTCATGGTATTAAGTCATGGTATTAAGTCATGGTATTAAGTCATGGTATTAAGCCATGGTATTATGTATAGTCATGGTATTAAGTCATGGATTAAGTCATGGTATTAAGTCATGGTATTAAGTCACGGTATAAAGTCACGGTATTAAAGTCAGTATTAAAGTCATGGTATTAACGTCAGTATTTTAAGTCATGTATTAAAGGCACGGTATTTAGTCATGGTATTAAAGGCACGGTATTTAGTCATGGTATTTAGTCATGGTATATTAGTCATGGTATTAAAGTCATGGTATTAAGTCATGGTATTAAAGTCATGGTATTAAGTCATGGTATTAAGTCATGGTATTAAGTCATGGTATAAAGTCATGGTATTAATCATGGTATTAAGTCACGGTATTAAGTCACGGTATTAAGTCACGGTATTAAGTCACGGTATTAAGTCATGGCATTAAAGTCAGTATTAAAGTCATGGTTTAACGTCAGTATTTAACTTCTTGGAACTATAGGGGGTGCTGTTCCGCATTAGCATATTTGGGTCTCCAAATTAAACTGCCTCGTGCTAAATTCTTGATCGTACAATATGCATATTATTGTTATTATTGGATAGAAAACACCTTCTAGTTTTATAGAAGTTGGAATTTTGTCTCTGAGTGGTACAGAACAATATCTACAGCACTTTTCATGGACAGGGTTTCAGATTTCAGAAATTTTTACCCCTGATCTGGAGTCTGTTTTTAAGGCGACAGTGAATGCTATGAAGAAACCGACACTGCCTACGTCTTCCTCTGGGTGTCTGTACGTCATCACGTTTTGAATGGAATCGATGGGACAATCACAGCCATTATAAAAGACCAAAATGTATAGTGACCTCCCTTTCTCGTCGCGCGCCTGAAGCGTGAAGGACATCGGACTTGCCTCGTTCCAAATCGTTGTCTAACCAGCAATATTTCTCCGGTCATGTTTTCAGTCGTTATAGTTGTAAAACATCATAATGTAGTTAATTTGAACCGTTTTATAGCAATTTATATCCGTTTAGTGTGATTCTGAGGAATTTATTTGTCGTGCACTTTTAGCTTTGGAAACGTTTCGGGGTGTCGGTGTTGGTGGTGGACATTTCGAAGGACAGAGGACATCTATCGACCAAAAGACGTTTATAACATAGAAAGGATACATTGCCCAAGAATCTGATGGAAGAACAGCTCAAAGTAAGCAATATTTAATATGATAAATCGTGTTTCTGTCGAAATATTTTAAACGCATATTTCGCCATTTTGTTTGGTATAGCTTCACTTGGCGAACCCTGTATTGAAAAGTAAGGATAATTTTAAAAATGTAAATCAGCGGTTGCATTAAGAACTAATTTGTCTTTCGATTCCTGTCAACCCTGTATTTTTTAGTCAAGTATATGATTAGCTTTCAATTAAACTAGATCACTCTGATAGATGACGTCAGACATATTGAGGCTTGATTTCCTAGTATTTTTATTGTGTAACCACGGTTTTGTATGGCTAAATATGCACCTTTTCGAACAAACTGTATATGTATGTTGTAAAATGATGTTACAGGAGTGTCATCGGAAGAATTCTGAGAAGGTTAGTGAAAAAATTAATATATTTTGGCGGTGATTACGTTATAGCGCTCTTTGGCTGGAATCGATGCTCTGGTAACGTTTGCACATGTGGTATGCTAACTTATCGATTTATGTGTTTTCGCTGAAAAACGCTTAGAAAATCTGAAATATGGTCTGAAATCACAAGAACTGGGTCTTTCCATTGCTATGCTTTGTCTATTTTTATGAAATGTTTTATGATGAGTAAATTGGTCATACACGTTGCTCTATCTAGTAATTCTAGTCGATTTGTGATGGTCGGTGCAATTGTAAACTGTGATTCTCTACCTGAAATATGCACTTTTTTCTAACAAAAACTATCCTATACCATGAATATGTTATCAGACTGTCATCTGAAGAGTTTTTTCTTGGTTAGTGGCTATCAATATCTTAGTTGAGCCGAATTGGTGATAGCACCTGAAGGAGTAAGAAACTGATGGAGTTAGAATAGTGGTGTATTTTGCTAACGTGTTTAGCTAATAGATTTACATATTTTGTCTTCCCTGTAAAACATTTTAAAAATCTGAAATGGTGGCTTTATTCACAAGATCTGTATCTTCATCTGGTGTCTTGGACTTGTGATTTAATGATATTTAGATGCTACTATCTACTTGTGAAGCTATGCTAGCTATGCTAATCAGTGTGTGGGGGTGGGGGGTGCTCCCGGATCCGGTTTCTGAGGCAGTAGAGGTTTTAAGTCATGGTATTAAAGGCACGGTATTTAGTCATGGTATTTAGTCATGGTATTTAGTCATGGTATTTAGTCATGGTATTAAAGTCATGGTATTAAAGTCATGGTATTAAAGTCATGGTATTAAAGTCATGGTATTAAGTCATGGTATTAAAGTCATGGTATTAAAGTCATGGTATTAAGTCATGGTATTAAAGTCATGGTAATTGAAAATCATTGTATAAAGTCATTGTATAAAAGCATTGCATGCATCTGCATCGTCATGCTACAACATATTCTACAATATATATATACTACATGATGTATTCTGTGAATGTATTATATTCACTATTCATAACATACTGCACATATACTGTATATACACTACATGAAGTATTCTGTTAATGTGAATGTACTATATTCACTATTCATATTATACTGAATATATACTGTATATATACTACATGAAGTATTATGTTGATGTGAATGTACTGTATTCACTATTCATAAACATCAGTTTATATACAGTGCATTCGGAAAGTATTCAGACCCCTTCACTTGTTCCATATTTTGTTAGGTTACAGCCTTATTCTAAAATTGATTACATTTTGAAAAAATCCTCAGCAATCTGCACACAATACCCCATAATGGCAAAGTAAAAATAGGTTTTTAGAAATGTTTGCAAATGTCTTAAAAGTTAACAACAGATACCGTATTTACATAAGTATTTAGACCCTTTGTTATGAGACTCAAAATTGAGCTCAGGTGCATCCTGTTTCCATTGATCATCCTTGAGATGTTTCTATAACTTAATTGGAGTCCACCTGTGGTAAATTCAATTGATTCGACATGATTTGGAAAGGCACACACCTGTCTATATTAAATCCCACAGTTGATTAGAGCATACCAAAGCAAAAACCAAGCCATGAGGTCCGAAGGAATTGTCCGTAGAGCTCCGAGACAGGATTGTGTCGAAGCACAGATCTGGAGAAGGGTACCAAAACATTTCTGCAGCATTGAATGAACCCAAGAACACAGTGGCCTCCATCATTCTAAAATGGAAGAAGTTTGGAACCAACAAGACTCTTCCTAGAGCTGGCTGCACTGCCAAACTGAGCAATCGGGGGAGAAGGGCTTGGTCAGGGAGGTGACCAAGAACCGATGGTCACTCTGACAGAGCTCCAGAGTTCCTCTGTGGAGATGGGAGAACCTTCCAGAAGGACAACCATCTCTGCAGCCGTTATCTCAGGCCGTTATGGTAGAGTGGCCGGACGGAAGCCACTCCTCAGTAAAAGGGCACATGACAGCCCGCTTGGAGTTTGCCAAAAGGCACCAAAAGGACTCTCAGACCATGAGAAACAAGATTTCAGTAATTTTTTTAATATACATTTTTGCTTTGTTATTATGGGGTATTGTGTGTAGATTGAAAAACAACAATTTAATCCACAAAATGTGGATAAAGTCAAGGGATCTGAATAGTTCCCAATGCACTGTGTGTATATATATATATATATATATATATATATATATATATATATATATTCACTAATGTACTATTATAAAATCAAGATGTCTTAAAAGGGATTTTCACACTACTAAGTCGAACCAAACCAAGCTGTACTGAGCTGGCCTGGTTACGCATCCTCCATAGTTACTGTAACCGTGCCGACAAGAGACAATGTGTAAAGAAAATATCAGAGCCAGCACAGTTTGGTTGGGATCGGACCGATAGTGTGAAAGGGGTTTAAGAGTACCGACAAAGGGTGTGACATGAGGCCCTGGCCACTGATTGGTTGACAGAGAGGAAGTGACATGAAACCCTGGCCACTGATTGGCTGACAGAGGGGAAGTGAGTTCTTACCTCGAGGGTACCACATCCCAAACAAAGCACGTAAAGAAATAAAAAACAATTAAAAAGAAGAAAATGATTAATTGTAAAGAAAAACGAAAATCTGATTATTTCATTCCAAAGAAAAACATAAATCAAAAATATTTCAAAACAGCCAGATATGGGTAGTAAAGTGAAATTACTTTTGGAGTTTTACACACAGAAAGAGAGAGAGAGAGAGAGAGAGAGAGAGAGAGGACAGAGAGAGAGAGAAGGACAGAGCGAGAGAGAGAGAGAGAGACAGAGAGAGACAGAGCGAGAGTGAGGACGTACCTGAAAAGTTTTTTGTTACCAGCAGAGTGGTCAAAATGGCTCCCTGAAAGAGTGGAGGGGACAGAAAGAAAGGAGGGAAGGATGGAGAGAGCAGAAAAGAGCAGGGGAGGAGAGAACAATTATAGTCTCTACTGAAGGACTGATCATTACAACAGACAACAGCAATGGTACTATAGTCTCTACTGAAGGACTGATCATTACAACAGACAACAGCAGTGGTACTATAGTCTCTACTGAAGGACTGATCATTACAACAGCAGCTATAGTACCCACTGCTGTTGTACATATCAGTCCTTCAGTAGGAGACTATAGTACCACTGCTGTTGGTAATGATCAGTCTTCAGTAGAGACTATAGTACCACTGCTGTTGTTGTAATGATCAGTCCTTCAGTAGAGACTATAGTACCACTGCTGTTGTACATGATCAGTCCTTCAGTAGAGACTATAGTACCACTGCTCGTTGTAATGATCAGTCCTTCAGTAGAGACTATAGTACCACTGCTGTTGTAATGATCAGTCCTTCAGTAGAGACTATAGTACCACTGCTTTGCTGTTGTAATGATCAGTCCTTCAGTAGAGACTATAGTACCACTGCTGTTGTTAATGATCAGTCCTTTAGTAGAGACTATAGTACCACTGCTGTTGTAAATGATCAGTCCTTCAGTAGAGACTATAGTACCACTGCTGTTGTAATGATCAGTCCTTCAGTAGAGACTATAGTACCACTGCTGTTGTCTGTTGTAATGATCAGTCCTTCAGTAGAGACTATAGTACCACTGCTGTTGTCTGTTGTAATGATTCAGTCCTTCAGTAGAGACTATAAGTACCACTGCTGTTGTAATGATCAGTCCTTCAGTAGAGACTATAGTACCACTGCTGGGTCTGTTGTAATGATCAGTCCTTCAGTAGAGACTATAGTACCACTGCTGTGTAATGATCAGTCCTTCAGTAGAGACTATAGTACCACTGCTGTTGTATGATCAGTCCTTCAGTAGAGACCATAGTACCACTGTTGCTGTTGTAATGATCAGTCCTTCAGTAGAGACTATAGTACCACTGCTGTGTCTGTTGTAATGATCAGTCCTTCAGTAAGACTATAGTACCACTGCTGTTGTAATGATCAGTCCTTCAGTAGAGACTATAGTACACTGCTGTGTCGTTGTAATGATCAGTCCTTCAGTAGAGACTATAGTACCACTGCTGTTGTCTGTTGTAATGATCAGTCCTTCAGTAGAGACTATAGTACCACTGCTGTTGTAAATGATCAGTCCTTCAGTAGAGACTATAGTACCACCATGCTGTTGTCTGTTGTAATGATCAGTCCTTCAGTAGAGACTATAGTACACTGCTGTTGTCTGTTGTAATGATCAGTCCTTCAGGAAGAGACTATCAGTACCAGGCTGCTGTGTTGTAATGATAGATCCTCTCAGTAAGAACCGATAGTACCACTGCT
>NW_019942887.1:276936-278340 GCF_002910315.2 Salvelinus sp. IW2-2015 | reverse complement strand
CTAGAGGTGAGCTGTTTAATCTGTCTCTTCTAGGAGTGAACTGATTAATCTGTCTCTTCTAGAGGTGAGCTGTTTATTCTCTCTTCTAGAGGTGAGCTGTTTAATCTGTCTCTTCTAGAGGTGAGCTGTTTAATCTGTCTCTACTAGAGGTGAGCTGTTTAATCTGTCTCTACTAGAGGTGAGCTGTTTAATCTGTCTCTTCTCGAGGCGAGCTGTACTTTATAAGGGCAGTAGGATGTTGTGCTGCCAGTTGATATGCAGAGACCCCTTGATGCAAGCATATGCAAACACACGCATGTCCTATAAACACAAGGGTGGCTTTCCTGAGGTACAGAGCAGTGGAGATGTGTCAGGATGACATACAGAAAACAGTATTTCATCCACTTCATGCTAGTCTCTGTCTGCTGTAAACCCGACTACTGTAARACAAGGCAGTGCTGCTATTCCAATCCAATTCATCCTCAGTGCTCCTGCCCACAGGAATAGAAACCCATATAGCTCACTACTGRGCTCTGAGAGGCTCGGAGAGTGGTGTGGTCAGGAAGATTGATTGGTTGGCTAGATCACAGCTCACTGACTGAAGACAGCACTGCAATGCATGCTGGGTAGAACTGTATAGGAGCTAATGCATCACATGACCTACTGGGTGAGGTGGTGAGTTAAAGATAATTGGAWGAAAGACATTTACAGTGAACTGCTTTTTCAAGGAAGTTGGAAGTTCAAGGTTTCAGTATTAGGGCACTGCTGAGGTCTAAATGGTTCTGTATGATTCTGTATTGTTCTGCAGGGTTTTATAGGGTTCTATGCTTCTGTATGGTTGTGTATGGTTCAATATGGTTGTACAGTATATGGTTGGTACAATGTTCTCTACTCATCTCTATGGTTCTATATTGTTCTCTACTTAACTCTATGGTCCTGTATTGTTTTGTAATGTTCTCTACTGATCTCTATTGTTCTGTATGGTTCCATAAMGTTTTCTACTGATCTCTATGGTTATGTATGGTTCTACAATGTTCTCTAATCATCTATATGGTTCCATATGGTTCTATAATGTTCTCTACYCCKCTCTATRGTTCTATATTGTTCTCTACTTATCTATATGGTGCTGTATTGTTTTGTAATGTTCTCTACTGATCTGTATGGTTCTATAATGTTCTCTACTGATCTGTATGGTTCTATAATGTTCTCCACTGATCTCTATGGTTCTGTATGGTTCTATAATGTTCTCCACTGACCTCTACGGTTCTGTATGGTTCCATAATGTTCTCTACTGACCTCTACGGTTCTGTATGGTTGTTATATAATGTTTCTCTACTGACCTACGGTTCTGTAATGGTTCCATAATATTCTCTCCTTATCTTTACAATTATGTAATGTACTCTACTGATCTCCTATTGTTCTGTA
>NW_019942887.1:274032-275757 GCF_002910315.2 Salvelinus sp. IW2-2015 | reverse complement strand
GGATATTGCCCTCCACCATGTAATATCTCACTAGGGTCAGGATATTAACCCTCCATGTATATCTCACTAGCGTATTACTTTGCCAGTTCTAGTCAGTATTAAACTCCTGTTCTCAGCAGGCAGATATTACCGATTAATATCTCACTAGGTCAGGATACTTAAACCTCCACCATGTATATGCTCACTAGGTAGGAAGGGATAACGCCAGCCATGTATAGTCTCTACTGGGTGCAGTGATATTACTCCTGCCACCATGTATTCTCACTAGGTCAGGATAATAACTGACCTAGTGAGATATACATGGTGGAGGTTTAATATCCTGACCTAGTGAGATATACATGGCGGGTTAATATCCTGACCTAGTGAGATATACATGGCGGAGGCTCAATCAATCTAGTCGTCTTTATTACTTTCTTATTTCATTCTCTCTGGCACCTAAAGTTTTAAAAGTGTTTATAGTAGACAGAATGCGGACGGACCATCGAATAATTGGCATATACTTTAGTCTTACAGAATTTTCATGTGTGCGAGGATACTGGGAATTTTATCAAAGCCTATTGGATGACAACTTAGCACAATAGAACACTATGACAAATATGGGAAACCAGGCCTGGTATTCATAGTTGACTTTGAAAAGGTTTTTGATAAAGTACAATTTGGGATTTATATTTGAATTTTGGAGAACCTCTTATAAAATGGGTTAAAGTTATGTATAGTAACCCTAGGTGTAAAATAGTAAATAATGTCTCCTTATCAGAAAGTATTAAACTGTAAAGAGGAGTAAAACAAGGTTGTCCACTATCGGCATATCTATTTATTATGGCCATCAAAATGTTAGCTGTTAAAATCAGATCCAACAATAATAACAAGGGATTAGAAATCCAGGGCTTAAAAACAAAGGTGCCATTGTACGTTGATGATTCATGTTTTCTTTTAAATCCACAATGTGGATCCCTCCACAGCCTCATAGAGGATCTAGATACGTTTTCTAACTTCTCTGGATTACAACCAAATTATGACAAGTGTACTATATTACGTATTGGATCACAAAAAACTTTTACATTACCGTGCAGTTTACCAATAAAATGTTCTGACGGTGAAGTAGACATATTCGGTATTCATATCCCGAAAGAAAGAAAGATCTCACTACAATACATTTTAAAAGAAAGTTAGCAAAAATAAATAAGATCTTGCTACTCTGGAAACGAAAATATGTGTCTATTTGTGGAAAAATCACCCTGGTTTACTCTTTAGTCATATCCCAGTTTACCCTGGTTTACTCTTTAGTCATATCCCAGTTTACCTATTTGCTTATGGCCTTGCCTACGCCTAGCAACTTGTTTTATAAGTTATGTGAGCAAACAATATTACATTTTTATGGGAACGGCAAGCCAGACAAAATTAAATGTGCATATTTATATAATGAATATGAATTCAGAGAGCAGAAATTATTAAATATTAACGCATTAGACCTCTCACTAAAGTCTTCAATCATACAAAAGTTTTACTTAAATCGAAACAGGTAGCAGATTAGTAAGAATGTGTCACCCCATGTTCAAGAATGGCATTTTTCCTTTTACAACCTCTCACTTTCGGTTATTTGAAAATGAAATTATCGCCAAATGATCTCTATTTTTAATAAAAAAATCGGCAGTGTATCAAATACTTGTTCTCCCCACTGTATATATATATTAATGGGGGATACAATCTTCCCAGCTCTGCAGA
>NW_019942887.1:263423-270757 GCF_002910315.2 Salvelinus sp. IW2-2015 | reverse complement strand
AAACTATTGAGAATGGTAGCAGACTGTATTGCCACCAGATATAGACAACATAGATGAGAAACTATTGAGAATGGTAGCAGACTGTATTGCCACCATGTCTTTAAGTAAAGCCTGAAAGGTGTGTGTGTCCACAAGTGTGGAAGGTAGCTAAAGTAACTCCACTACCTAAACATAGTAAAGCCCCCTTAGCTGGCTCTAACAGCCGACCAATCAGTTTCCTGCCTGTTCTTAGTAAACTGACTGACCACTGACTTTCTGCATGCATATAGAGAAAGGCACACAACTTGCACTGCACTGACTCACATGACTGATGATTGGCTAAAAGAAATGGCTAATAAGATGATAGTTGGAGCTGTTTTGTTAGATTTCAGTGCAGCCGTTTGATGTTATTGAAATAAACTCACTTGTCACAGCTTTACATCACCTACTATCACATGGTTGGAAAGTTATTTATCCAGTAGAACCCAGAGAGTGTTCTTCAATGGAAGCTTCTCTAACATCAGTATATGTACAGTGAGGTGTCCATCAGGGCATCTTCAATGGAAGCTTCTCTAACAGCAGTATATGTACAGTGAGGTGTCCATCAGGGCATCTTCAATGGAAGCTTCTCTAACANGTCCATCAGGGCATCTTCAATGGAAGCTTCTCTAACAGCAGTATATGTACAGTGAGGTGTCCATCAGGGCATCTTCAATGGAAGCTTCTCTAACATCAGTATATGTACAGTGAGGTGTCCATCAGGGAAGTTGCCTCGGGCCGTTACTATTCTCTATTTTAACAAATGATTTACCACTTGTCTTACAAGAAGCTAAAATGACCTGGTATGCTGATGATTGTACACTATACACATCAGCACCTACAGCCAGTGAGCTCACTGAGACTCTTAGCAAGGAGTTACAGTCAGTGTCAGAATGGGTCATTAACACTGGTCTTAAATACATCCAAAACCAAAAGCATTGTATTTGGTTCAAAGCGTTCTCCAAGACCTAAAGCTCAACTGGAGTTGTACATAAAGGGTGTGACCATTGAACAAGTTGAAGCAGCTGAACTCTGAGGAGTAGCATTGGATGGTCAGTTATCATGGTCAAGTCATATTGACAAAGATGTTGTGAAGACTCTCTGTTTTTTTTACACAAAGATCAACTGCACTAGTTGTTCAGGATCTTGTCCCATCATCTGTCCAGTAATATGGTCAGGTGCAACAAAGAAAGACCTCGCAAAGTGTGGTGGCATATTTCTGCTTTACCAAATGAGGAGAGTTACAAACTTCACACACCAGTCAGAGTTATACTTAAACTACATATTTAATAATAATAAGCTTTGCAATAGCAATTTGACTTTCAATGATGCGCCATCTCTAATGAACCATTGGAAGTGACAACAGAAAATTACAAAGATCTTTTATAGTCAAGATACACCCCTCTCAACGTACATGACAAACCACACATCTTAGAAACTCTTCACAAAGGGACTTTAAGAAAGGAGTATCCCTTAGCCAGATAATATTCGCTATAAATTATCGCTCAGTTTGGTCCATAAAAAGAGGGTTCTAATCTCGTTCCTGGTACTTCATAGCACAGAACCATTACCTCATCAAATCTGGAATGCTCTTTAGGTTTAATCACCCAAAGACATCGTAAATCTCCTCTGTCAGTGCTATCTCATAGAGGCCCATCCTCAGTGGAACACACACACGCAATAGCTAACACAATACTCTATTCTGTCGAATAAAACAACCGTTATAATGTAATACAAGCTTTATAACATAATCTTGCAATTTTCCACGACAAAAGCTGCAGCTGACTCAAAACCAAGCAGCATGCTTTGCCCTTAACTGCAAATACATCATCCTTGGTGTCCACATCACCAATAAACCTTCATGGTCCAAACACACCAAGACAATCGTGAAGAGGGCATGACAACACTTTTTCCCCTTCAGGAGACTGCAAAGATTTGTCACGGGTCCCCAGATCTTCAAAAAGTTCTGCAGCTGCACCATCGAGAGCATCCTGACCGGTTGCATCACTGCCTGGTATGACAACTGCTTGGCCTCTGACTGTAAGGCGCTACAGAGGGTTGTGTGCACGGCCAAGTACATTACCGGGGCCAAGCTTCCTGACATCCAGGACCTCTATACCAGGTGGTGTCAGAGGAAACACCCAACATTTGTCAAAGACTCCAGTCACCCAAGTCATAGACTGTTCTCTCTGCTACCGCATGGCAAGCGGTACCGGAGCGCCAAGTCTAGGACTAAAAGGCTCCTTTAACAGCTTCTACCCCCAAGCCATGACACTGCTGAACAATTAATCAAATGGCCACCCGGACTATTTACATTTGTTTTTACACTGCTGCTGCTCACTGTTTATTATCTATGTATAGTCACTTCACCCCTACCTACATGTACAAATTACTTTGATAGCCTCCAGAGAGAAGAGTGGCGCTGTGATACCGGTACTGAGTCAGTGTGGAGGCTATATACAGGGGGTACCGGTACCCCCTGTATATAGCCTCCACACTGACTGTGTACCGGTACCCCCTGTTATATACCTCCACACTGACTCGTGTACCGGTACCCCCTGTATATAGCCTCCACACTGACTGTGTACCGGTACCCCTGTATATAGCTACTCACACTGACTGTGTACCGGTACCCCCTGTATATAGCCTCCACAACTGACTTGGTACCGGTACCCTGTATATAGCCTCCACACTGACTCAGTACCTAACACCCTGTAATATAGCCTCCACACTGACTCGTGTACCGGTACCCCCTGTATATAGCCTCCACACTGACTGGTACCGGTACCCCTGTATATAGCTCCACATGCTCACGGGTCGTACCCTGTATATAGCCTCCACATGGACTCTGTACCAATAACACCCTGTATATAGCCTCCCACCTGACTGTGTAACCGGTACCCTGTATATAGCCTTCCACACTGACTCGGTACCGGTAACCCCTGTATATAGCCTCCACACTGACTCTAGGTCCGGTACACCTGTATTAGCCTCCACTTGACTCGGTACCGGTCCCCGATATAGCTCCACACTGACTCGGTACCGGTATACCCTGTATATAGCCTCCACACTGACCTCTACCGGTACCCCTGTATATAGCCTCCCACACTGACTCGAGGTCCGGTCCCCCTGTATATAGCCTCCACTGACTCGTACCACTACCCCTGTATATAGCCTCCACACTGACTGTGTACCGGGTACCCCCTGTATATAGCCTCCACACTGACTCACGGGTACCGGTACCCCCTGTAATATGGCCTCCACACTGACTCGTACCGGTACCCCTTGTATATAGCCCACACTGACTGTGTACCGGTACTCCCTGTATATAGCCTCCACACTGATACCGGTACCGGTACCCCTGTATATTAGCCTCCACATTGACTCGGTACGGTACCCCTGTATATAGCCTCCAACATGACTCGAGTACCTGGTACCCCCTGTATATAGCCTCCACACCTGACTCGGTACCGGTACCCCTGTATATAGCCTCCACACTAACTCGAACCGGTACCGGTACCCTCCGTGTATATAGCCTCCACACTATCAGCTCCCAACCCTGTACCGGTACCCCCTGTATATAGCCTCCACACTGACTCTGTAGGTACCAGGGCCCTTTCTGCTCGGTACCGGTACCCCTGTATTAGCCTCCACACTAACTCGTGACACGGTACCGGTACCCCCTGTATATAGCCTCCACACTACTCAGCCGGGGTACCGTCACCCCTGTATATAGCCTCCACTGATCGACGAGTACCGGTTCACCCTGTATATAGCCTCCACACTGAAAAAAACCTCGAGCTGCTGCGAGTCCGGTACCCCCTGTATATAGCCTCCACATTGACTCGGTACCGGTACCCCCTGTATATAGCCTCCACACTGACTCAGTACCGGTACCCCCTGTATATAGCCTCCACATTGACTCGGTACCGGTACCCCCTGTATATAGCCTCATTATTGTTATTTTATTGTGTTCGTTTTGATAATTTTTTTCTTTAGTTTATTTAGTAAATATGTTTTTGCATTGTTGTTTAAGGGCTTGTAAGTAAGCATTTCACGGTAAGGTTGTACTCAGCGCATGTGACAAATAACGTTTGATTTGATTTGAACATGCATGATAGTCTTTCATGGTTGAGGGTTGAGGAGAAACTAACAGTTGTGTGTTGAAAAATGCCTGACCACTTGTATAATATATTTGCATACACTTCAAACAGACATACATACCCCACCAGACAGGCCACTAAGGGTTTCTTCACGGTACCCAAAACAAAAACAGATTTAAGGCGTCGCGTAATTATGTATAGAGCCATGTCATGGTGGAATGCTCTGCCACCAGAGACAAAAAACAAGTTTAGCTTTAAAAAACATATTTAAAAAAAACATATTGTATCACAGCACCTCTCCTCTCTCTAAAGTTTTAATTTAATTTAAATATAACAATATGAATATGTATATAACAATATGAATATGTATATAACAATATGAATATGTATGTATTAATTTTGGTGTATTTCCAATACATAACTGTTATTTTCTTGTTTGTATTTAATGTAATATCTTATGGTGTTCTTGTCTACAACCGTTCTGTACTTTGTATTGTGTTTATATGCTTTGTTTGGACACCAGGAAGAGTAGCTGCTGCATGTGCCAATGTGAATCCTAATAAACTAAACTACACAGTGTGTGTGTGTGTGTACAACCACCTGTCACACACAGCCACACACACTGTGAACTCTCTTTGTCCCTCCATTTGTTCAGACAGAAACATAATTTCCTAATTAAAGTCATTATTTAATCAAGGCTTTGGCTGAGTGGCTGAGCAGAGAGAGAAAGACGCATGGGAGAGAGAGAAGGGGAGGGAGGAGACGGGAGAGAGAGAGAGAGAAGAGAGAGAGAGAGAGAGAGAGAGAGATCTATCTACTTCACTTGCTTTGGCAATGTTAACAATATGTTTCCATGCCAATGAAACCTCTTGAATTGAATGGAAATGAGAGTAAGAAAGACGACAGAGAGATACTGAGAGAAACAAGAGAGAGTGAGAGAGAGAGAAAGAGAGACAGACAGAGATACAGAGAGAGACACGACAGACAGAGAGATATAGAGAGAGACACAGAGAAATACAGAGAGAGACAGACAGACAGTGGGATACTGAGAAAGACAGAGAGAGACACAGACAGAGACAGACACAGAGAGTACAGAGAGAGCGAGAAGAGAGAAGAGAGCGAGAGAGAGAGAAAGAAAGACAGACAGACAGGGGGATACAGAGAGAGACACAGACAGACAGTTGACAGGAGACAGTTGACACACAACAGAGTACTACCCAAGTCTAACATTTACATTTACATTACATTTAAGTCATTTAGCAGACGCTCTTATCCAGAGCGACTTACAAATTGGTGCATTCACTTTATGATTCCAGTGGAACAACCACTTTACAATAGTGCATCTAACTCTTTAAGGGGGGGTGGGGGTTAGAAGGATTACTTTATCCTATCCTAGGTATTCCTTAAAGAGGTGGGTTCAGGTGTCTCCGGAAGGTGGTGATTGACTCCGCTGACCTGGCGTCGTGAGGGAGTTTGTTCACCATTGGGGTGCCAGAGCAGCGAACAGTTTTGACTGGGTGAGCGGGAACTGACTTCCTCAGGAGGTTAGGGAGGCGAGCAGGCCAGAGGTGGATGACGCGGTGCCCTTGTTTGGGTGTTGGGCTGATCAGAGCCTGAAGGTACGGAGTGCCGTTCCCCTCACAGCTCGTAGGCAAGCACCATGGTCTTGTAGCGGATGCGAGCTTCAACTGGAGCCAGTGGAGAGAGCGGAGGAGCGGGGGACGTGAGAGACTTGGGAAAGTTGACACCAGACGGCTGCGGCGTTCTGGTGAGTTGTAGGGGTTTAATGGCACAGCAGGGAGCCAGCCAACAGCGAGTTGCAGTAATCCAGACGGGAGATGACAAGTGCCTGGATTAGGACCTGCGCCGCTTCCTGCGTGAGGCAGGGTCGTTACTCTGCGAATGTTGTGTAGAGCATGAACCTACAGGAACGGGTCACCGCCTTGATGTTAGTTGAGACGACAGGGTGTTGTCCAGGATCACGCCAAGGTTCTTAGCACCTCTGGGAGGAGGCACAATGAGGTTGTCAACCGTGATGGCGAGATCATGGAACGGGCAGTCCTTCCCCGGGAGGAGAGCAGCTCCGTCTTCCGAGGTTCAGCTGAGGTGGTGATCCGTCATCCACACTGATATGTCTGCCAGACATGCAGAGATGCGATTTCACCCCTTAATGTCCCTTTATTTAGCAGGGCCACCACAGGTATCTCAACAGACTGATCTGTTTTGACGAGGCAAAGGATCACATCCCCAATGTAGCCTAATGCTTTTGGCTGAGATTAAGAGATATGGGTAACGCCTTTACTCACCCACACTGCGTCCAAGTATTGGCGGAAGTTGGTTTGACACATTCCAAGGTAAGCAAGCTAGCTACTTACAATGTTAGTTAGCTTAGCCATCTAACTAACATCTCATTGGTTGAAGAGTTGTTCCAAGTTCAGCACAACACACTCATTCTCCATTTAAAATCCCCCAACTGGAACATACGAGATGGACCAGGACAATGTGAATGTACCATCAGATGAGCGAGATAGGGGTTATGGGTATTGTAGTACTCTACCATATAGTAAGGGCTATGGGTATTGTAGCCCTTCTTTACCATATGAGTACAGGGGCTATGGGTATTGTAGTCCTTCTTTACCATATAGTACAGGGGTTATGGGTATTTGTTGTCCCTCCTTTACCATTACAGACATGTGTTATGGGTATTGTAGTCCTTCCTTACCGTATAGTACAGGGGCTATGGCGTATTGTAGTCCTTCTTTACCATATAGTACAGGGTTATGGTATTGTTGTCCCTCTACCATACAGTACATGTGTTATGGGTATTGTAGTCCTTCTTTACCGTTAGTACAGGGGTTATAGGTATTGTAGTCCTCCTTACCATATAGTACGGGGTTATGGGTATTGTAGTCCTTTGCCATATATTGCTGTGATTATGGGCATTGTAGTCCTTCTAACCATATATTACAGGGATACTCAAGTACTATTTGAGAAGGGCCGGGCACACAACACTTCTAGGTGTCAAAGGTCAAGTGGATGTTGTCATTTATCGGCCTAGTAACAAACCCCCACCTCACAACCCACGGGACGCCAAACTGTTCACACCCTCTTGTTGGTGGAGAGAAAATGTTGCAGTTTTACAGCTCCTTTCCTGCAATTCTACACAGGTGTATATGATGCCAGGGGTCGAAGCCCGACCAGTCCCCCCCCCCC
>NW_019942887.1:251673-259458 GCF_002910315.2 Salvelinus sp. IW2-2015 | reverse complement strand
GACCGCTATGCACACACACACACCACACACACACACACACACACACACACACACACACACCACACACACACACACACACACACACACACACAACACACACACACACACACCACACACACACACACACACACACACACACACGGCCATTTTAGTAATCAGCCATGTAAGACCATTTAATATGGGGATGGATAACACACATCTGACTGGGTCATTGCAGGACGAGCTGTGTGGTGTGCGTGTGCGTGCGTGCGTGTGCATGTGTGCTCGTGCGTGTGTGCATGCGTGTGCATGTGTGTGTGTGTTAGGGGTTTCTGCAGGACATGGTACAGTGGTTAACGTCAATATGCTATGAAGCCCTTATGGTTACGGGACTCCATGTCTAAGACCAAAAGGCTCCTTAACAGCTTCTACCCCCAAGCCATAAGACTGCTGAATTACCAAACTAATCAAATGGCCACTACACCCTTTGTTTTTCCACTGATGCTACTCGCTTTTTATTATCTATGCATAGTCACTTTACAAATTACCTCGATTAACCTGCACCCCCGCATATTGACACAGTACCAGTACCCCCTGTATAGAGCCTTGTTATTGTTTTGTACATTCTTGTATTACTTTTTGATTGATTAGATTTTTTAAACTTCGTTTATTTAGTAAATATTTATTAACTCTATTTCTTGAACTGAATTGTTGGTTAAGGCTTGTTAATAAGCATTTCACGGTAAGGTCTGTCCCTGTTGTGTCGGCGCATGTGACAAATAAAATTAGATTAAGATTTTATTTGTTTTGTTTTTCAATTAAAGTGGTAGCAGGCGGATTACAATGCTGCATGTGTGTGTATTTCTGTGTGTGTGTTAACGACGTGTGTGTGTGTGTGTGTGTGTGTGTGTGTGTGTGTGTGTGTGTGTGTGTGTGTGTGTGTGTGTGTTGTGTGTGTGTGTGTGGGTGTGTGTGTGTGTGTGTGTGTGTTGTGTGTGTGTGTGTGTGTGTGTGTTCTAGACATACAATTTCCATCCACTTCCTAGAATGACGATTATTCAAGTCCTAGATCCCAATTATCCATATAGATACTAACCTAACATTTATTACACTACATATACTCCATCCTCAGATCATAGCCATCCTAGATACTTTTACTCATCCACACGGAATAACCCGTACAGAGAACTCATCATAGGAGAAATTCAGACAGAAACGAACAGGACGTGTAAGAGAGGTAAAAATCGAGATCAGGAAATATCTAATAGCAAAGATAGAGAACAGCCAGCTAGGTAGTCGTTTAGGACAGAGAGAAACGTGATGATCGAGATGTGCTACAGAGGAGCATGCGCTAACGAATCAGAGACGGACGTAACATGGAAACATGAGAGAGAGAAACAGAGAGAGAGAGAAACGAGAAAGCAGATAGAGAAGCAGAGAGAGAAACAGAGATGAGAGAGAAGAAGAGACGAGAAGAAAGAGAAAGAGACGAAGAAGGGAAAGAAAGAACGAGAAGACCTAACTACGTACGAGTCAGGCAGTAGAACACAGTCCATTCCGGGGAAGCTATCTAAACGGAGAGGTAGAGGCAGAAAAGCAGGGGAGAAAGAAGGAGAGATAGAGAGAAGGACAGAGGAGTACGGAGCGAGAGAAGAACGACGAAGGAAGGAAGCGGACGAGAATCAGAAAAGAAGAGAAGAGAACAGAGAAAGCAGAAAAAAGAGAGAAGAGGAAAACAGAGGAGAAGATAGAGACGAGAGACAAGACAGAAGAAAACGGGGAGACAGAAGAGAAGAAACAAGAATGACAGAGAGGGAACAGAGAGAGAGAAAACCAGGAGAGAGAATAACAGAGAGAGAGAAACAAGAGAGAGAACGAGAGAACGAGGAAGAAGCAGAGAGAGAAACAAGAGAGAGAGAACAGAGAGAGAGAAACAGAGAAACAGCAGGAGAGAACAGAGAGGAGAGAGGGAGAGAGAGAGAACGAAGAAACAGAACGAGAGAGAGAAATACAGAGAGAGAGAGAAAAACAGAGAGAGAAACAGAGAGAGAGAGAACAGAGAGAGACGAAACAGAGAGAGCAACAGAGAGAGAGAAAACAGAGAGAGAGAAACAGAGAAGAGAAGACAGAGAGAGAGGACAGAGGAGGAGAAGAGGAGAGAAACAGAGAGACAGAAACAGAGAGACAGAGAGAGGAAAAGGAGAGAGAAACGAGACGAGAGCACAGAGAGAAGAGGAGAAAAGGGAATCTCTCTCCCCCAACAACAAAACATTGTCGGGACCGGACCCGGCCCGCTGCCCACCAGTTGAGTATGGGGGATATAGTAAATAGATCAGTGATATAGGCATCACCAGTATCCCCACCAGCATGTCTATGGGTAGTGTAGTTCTCCGAGATAAGGGCTGACGGGTTTTAAAGTCAGGTGAGGGGTTTATGACTAAAGTAGTCCTACTCACCATAGAGTATGTTGATCAGTGATATAGGCATCACCAGTATCCCCACCAGCATGTCGGCCACGGCCAACGATCTCAGGAAGAAGTTTGTGGCGTTCTGAAGCTTCTTCTCTAGTGAGACGGCCAGAATCACCAGGATGTTCCCGCCCACCGTCAGCGCGATGATGACTAGGATGAGAAGCGCCGGCCAGTTCTTCTCCTTCAAAATACAACCAAACTCGATTTGTATAGCTAGCACCATAGAAATAGAATGACTAGAGCAGTCATTGAACAGCTGAACCTTTGACCATGGCAGATAACTGGTAAACTAATGGGTACACTCACAATACCTAACCTGGTATTGAAGTGATTGTTTTTCTATGTATAGCACATTCCGTAGCAACAGCATAAAAAATGTATAATAATAATAATAATAATAATATTAATAACAGAGATAAATAAAAACAATACAAAAAACAGAAGTTAAACCCTCTGACCTTCATGGGCGATGCTCGCAACACCGTCTCCCCCTGTGATCCCAATGACATGTTGCTGTCCGCACCCCCATCCCCGGCCCCCCAGGGCAGGCTCTGGTTTAGTCCACGGTAGGTGGAGTTATTCCCCCCTGGCCAGACCATCCAGCCACCCATCTCCAGAGAGGGGGTGGTGGAAGAACCGAAGCCCCCCAGTAAGGCTACTCCTCCTGGGGTTCCCATCCTGGGATGGTCCCCTGGGGTCTGGAGGTCCTGGCTGGACCTGGACTACACCCCGGTCACCACCAGAGGGGGGCAGTGGACCCACCAAGAGGCCCACAGGTCATCATACTTGGGATTGGCTTGGTTGGGGGTTAAAAGGTGTTGTCTAGTTGTGGATAGTCCTAGTTTATCCACTTAGAAAGTCCTATCGGGACATTCAGAGAGTTGGGGGTCGACTTGGTCTGGGTTCTAGGGTAAAATAGTATTGTGGTGTTGTCTCATTACGTTCACAAAAGGAAACAGTCCAGACTCCAGTTAAGGTCCACTTGGAAGTACTCTGGTGTTCATTGTGATTGTAGTGTTCTCTTGAAGTAGAGCACCAAATGGTTCTGGGGACAACGCCCCTGACCCTAAGCTGAGTGTAGGCTTTAGCTCAGCAGGCCAACACAGTCTTGTAGGAAGAGTTCACTGTGGTTTTCCAGGAAGGTCTCTGTGTTGTTGGTTACTTTCCTCTTTCAGATAAGAAGCATCGGTTCTTGTCCTCCATGTTCAGAAAGCTCTAGAGAAAAGGAAAAACAACAGTGAGCTGGACGGTGTGTCATTTTTACCTTTATTTAACTAGGCAAGTCAGTTAAGAATATATTCTCATTTTCAGTGACAGACTAGGAGCAGTGGCATACCTGCCTTGTTCAGGGGCAGAGCAACAGTTTCTTTCCTTGTCAGCTCGGGGATTCGATCTTGCGCAACCTTTCTGTTACAAGTCCAACGCTCTAACCACTAGGCTACCTGACGCCCCCGTTGTGTGTGTGCACGTTTGTGTGTGTGCGTGTGTGTGTGTGCGTGTGTGTGTGTGTGTGTGTGGACGTGATTAACTATACTTGTGGGGGCCAGATGTCCCCACAAGAATAGTAAACAAACAAAAATGTTGTTAGTCCCCACAAGGTCAAATGCTATTTCTAGGGGGTTTAGGGATTAGGTTAAAATTAGTGTTTGGGTAAGGGTAAGGGTCAGGGTTATGGTTAGGGGTTAGGGTTAGGTTTAGTGTTAGGGTTAGGGTTAGGGAAAATAAGATTTTGAATGGGACTGAATTGTGTGTCCCAACAAGGTGTGTCACTGCAACCTTAAAGGTCCTCAAAATGTCACCATTGCCCTTTTTTCTAAGCAATGTTGTGCTGCTATTTTTATTGACTTGGCCAAAGCTTTTGATACGGTAGACCATTCCGTTCTTGTGGGCCGGCTAAGGAGTATTGGTGTCTCTGAGGGGTCTTTGACCTGGTTTGCTAACTACCTCTCTCAAAGAGTTCAGTGTATAAAGTCAGAACATCTGCTGTCTCAGCCACTGCCTGTCACCAAGGGAGTACCCCAAGGCTCGATCCTAGGCCCCAAGCTCTTGTCAATTTACATCAACAACATAGCCCAGGCAGTAGGAAGCTCTCTCATCCATTTATATGCAGATGATACAGTCTTATACTCAGCTGGTCCCTCCCCGGATTTTGTGTTAAATGCTCTACAACAAAGCTTTCTTAGTGTCCAACAAGCTTTCTCTACCCTTAACCTTGTTCTGAACACCTCTAAAACAAAGGTCATGTGGTTTGGTAAGAAGAATGCTCCTCTCCCTACAGGTGTGATTACTACCTCTGAGGGTTTAGAGCTTGAGGAATTCACCTCATACAAGTACTTGGGGGTATGGCTAGACGGTACACTGGCCTTCTCTCAGCACATATCAAAGCTGCAGGCTAAAGTTAAATCTAGACTTGGTTTCCTCTATCGTAATCGCTCCTCTTTCACCCCAGCTGCCAAACTAACCCTGATTCAGATGACCATCCTGCCCATGCTAGATTACGGAGACATCATTTATAGATCGGTGGGAAAGCGACTAGATGTTCTTTACCATTCGGACATCAGATTTGCCACCAATAGTCCTTATAGGACACATCACTGCACTCTATACTCCTCTGTAAACTGGTCATCTCTGTATACCCGTCGCAAGACCCACTGGTTGATGCTTATTTATAAAACCCTCTTTGTCCTCACTCCCCCCTATCTGAGATATCTACTGCAGCCCTCATCCTCAACATACAATACCTGTCCTGCCAATCACATTCTGTTAAAGGTCCCCAAAGTACACACATCCCTGGGTCGCTCCTCTTTTCAGTTCGCTGCAGCTAGTGACTGGAACGAGCTGCAACAAACACTCAAACTGGGCAGTTTAATCTCCATCTCTTCATTCAAAGACTCAATCATGGACAGCTCTTACTGACAGTTGTGGCTGCTTTGTGTGATTGTTGTCTCTACGTTCTTGCCCTTTGTGCTGTTGTCTGTGCCCAATAATGTTTGTACCATGTCTTTGTGCTGCTACCATGTTGTGTTGCTACCATGTTGTTGTCATGTTGTGTTGCTACCATGTTGTTGTCATGTTGTGTTTCTACCATGCTGTGTTGTCATGTGTTGCTGCCATGCTATGTTGTCTTAGGTCTCTCTTTATGTAGTGTTGTCTTAGGTCTCTCTTTATGTAGTGTTGTCTTAGGTCTCTCTTTATGTAGTGTTGTCTTAGGTCTCTCTTTATGTAGTGTTGTATTAGTCTACTCTTTACTGTAGTTGT
This sequence comes from Salvelinus sp. IW2-2015, assembly GCF_002910315.2. Taxonomy (NCBI): domain Eukaryota; kingdom Metazoa; phylum Chordata; class Actinopteri; order Salmoniformes; family Salmonidae; genus Salvelinus; species Salvelinus sp. IW2-2015. The sequence continues at coordinate 253,750 of NW_019942887.1, read as the reverse complement.
TGTATTGGTCTTTATGTACGTGTTGTAACTTAGGTCTACACTCTTTATGTAGGTTGTCTTACGGTCTCTCTTATGCTAGTGTTGTCTTAGGTCTCTCTTTATGTAGTGATTGTCTAGCGTTCTCTCTTTATGTAGTTTGTCTTAGGTCTCTCTTATGTAGTGTTGTCTTAGTCTCTCTTTACCTGTAGGTGTGTTGTGTTGTCTCTTTATGTAGTGTTGTCCTGGTCTCTCTTATTGTAGTGTTGGTTAGGTCTCTCTTTGATGCTGTAAGTGTTGTCTTAGGTCTCTCTTTATGTAGTGTTGTCTAGTTGTCTCTCGTTTATGTAGTGTTGTAGTTGTCCTCTTTTATGTAGTGTTGTCTTAGTCTCTCTTTATGTAGTGTGTTGTTGTCTCTTTATTGTAAGTGTTGTCTTAGTCTCTCTTTATAGTAGTGTTGTGTTAGGTCTCTTCTTTTGTAGTGTTTGTTCTATAGGTCTCTTCTCTTACTGTAAGTGTTGTCTTAGGTCTCTCCTTTATGTAGGTTGCTTAGGTCTCTCGTAGTAGTGTTCTGTTGTCTCTCTGTACTTGATGTGGTGTTTTGTCCGTGCTCATTTATATATTTATGTTATTTTTTATTTTTGAATCCCCAGCCCCCCCGTCGCCAGGCGCAGGAGCCTTTTGCCTTTTGGGTTAGGCCCGCATTGTTAAATGAAGAAATTTGTTCTTAAACTGGACTTGCCTAGTTCAAATAAAGGTTAAATAAATACAATCAAAGAAAAGCTATACAAGACTCGTGTGTGTTCGTTTATGTGGGTGTATCTGATTTACTAGAGATAAACAGCTAACAGCCTCGAAATAGCCCCAAAAAGACTAATCGCAATTGCGGAGGCTATAGAAATTAACTGAACATGGGCATACAGCTTATAGGGGCTGCCATTCCAGAATGGACCTTTTCCGAGGTTTCCCTATGGGTCAGTGAGTCAGACAAGTAGGCACTATATAAGGGAATAGTGCGATAAATTGAAAGAATGCAGCCTGCGCGTTGTCTCAGACAATATGTCCCAGACTGCCAGCCCGCATGGAGGTAAACAGAGGCGGCGTAAACAAGCGGTAAACAGAAAGGCGCGTAAACAGGCGTAAACAGGGCGAGTAAACAGGCAGGTAAACTAGGGCTGTAGAACAGCGAGAGGTAAAACAGGGGCGGTAAACAGGGCTGTAAACAGGGCGGTAAACAGGGCTGTAAACAGGGCGGTAAACAGGGCGGTAAACAGGGCTGTAAACAGGGCTGTAAACAGGGCGGTAAACAGGGCGGTAAACAGGGCGATAAACAGGGCTGTAAACAGGGCTGTAAACAGGGCGGTAAACAGGGCTGTAAACAGGGCTGTAAAACAGCAGGATATAAATGATCAGCTAGATAACAAGAGAACAACTATTTAAGATATACAGCACCAGTCAACAGTCTGGACACACCTACTCATTCCAGGGTTTTTCTTTATTTTTACTATTTTCTACATTGTAGAATAATAGTGAAGACATAAAAAACTAGGAAATAACACATATGGAATCATGTAGTAAATCAAATAAAGTGTTAATCAAATCAAATATGTTTTATATTTGACATTCTTCAAAGTAGCCGCCCTTTGCCTTGATGACAGCTGTGCACAGTCTCGGAGAGAGAGACAGAGACAGGGAGACATACTGGAGATTAGAAAGGAACACCACTAAACAGGAAGAGATCTACCAGCTGTATTATAGTTATACGATGTGCAAGTGACGTGAATTTAACTTCCCTATTCCTTGTTTAACAGGCTAAGAATAAGCCTCAAATTTGCATTGTCAAAGTCATGAAAATGCATCCATTTAAGATATATATTAAATGAAATAGATAAGAAGGGAACAAAACTAAACAGAAAGAGACAAAGAAAGGGTGGAGAGAGAGATATGGAGACAGAGACAGAGAAAGAGAGAGATAGAGACACAGAGAGAGAGAAAGAGAGGGAGACAGAGAGAGAGAGAGAGACACACAGAGAGAGAGAAAGAGATATGGAGACAGAGAGAGAGAGAGGGAGACACACAGAGAGAGAGAAAGAGAGGGAGA
>NW_019942887.1:231624-245403 GCF_002910315.2 Salvelinus sp. IW2-2015 | reverse complement strand
TGTGTGTGTGTGTGTGTGTGTGTGTGTGTGTGTGTTTGATGTCTGTATCATAATGACAGACAGTCATTCATCCTTCCTGTCTCAGTGATGACTCACGGTCGTTGTAGCGACCAAATCAATTTAGGCGGGAGGTTCTAATGAACCAATAAGGAGGGGGTGTGGTATAACGACCAATATACCACGGCTAAGGGTGGTTCTTAGGCACGACGCGAAGCGTAGTGTAGCCTGGATACAGCCCTTAACCGTGGTATATTGGCCATATACCACAAACCCCCGAGATGCCTTATTGCTAACATAAACTGGTTACCAACGTAATTAGAACAGTAGACAAGTCCAATTATTATATAATTGTGTAATGTGTCTTACATCTCGAGCTTCAAATATTTTGATGGAAGGCGTCGGGTATGACTGGACGGGACTAAACCAAAACATGTAGTTTATATCTGAAACGTTTTCATGAAGGTGATGATAATCTTGAAGCTTATTCATAAGACCCTGGACGGGATCCCAGACGTGACCCCGTATGTGACCCCAGACGTGACCCCGGACGTGACCCCGGACGTGACCCCGGACATGACCCCGTATGTGACCCCAGACGTGACCCCGTATGTGACCCCAGACGTGACCCCGTATGTGACCCTGGACGTGACCCCGGACATGACCCCAGACGTCACCCCGGACGTGACCCCGGACGTATGAGGAAGTGTCACTTTCACAGGGTATTCTTCCTTGTTACTGTGTTGGTACAGTGTAGCGACCGTGGTGATGCCTCCATTCAGCGATACCAAGTCTCCTGAACATCCTATTGAGCTCCACCATTGGTTGTCCATTAGTTGTCTGTTGGTTGCCCATTGGTTGTCTGTTGGTTGTCCATTGGTTGTCCATTGGTTGCCCATTGGTTGCCCATTGGTTGTCCATTGGTTGCCCATTGGTTTTCCATTGGTTGTCCGTTGGTTGTCCATTGGTTGTCCGTTGGTTGTCCATTGACAAGTCCATATCAAGTGAGTATCTAGAGTGGGTCTCAGTTACTGAGTAGAAACAAGTTGCCCCCCTCATCCAACCACTGATACAGGGTCAGCTATATTTCCCCCCACCCAAATGGTCAAGGTTATATTGAGCGACAGGTAATCTGATCCTAGATCAGTGTTTAATGGTAACGATAAAAGCCAGCTCTAGTTTTGTTTCGACTCTGGATCGGCCTCGGCACACGAGCGGCTACCCAACACACACACACACACAAACAACACACGACAACACAAAACACACAACACACACCACACACACCCATTTCACAACACACACACACTCTACACACACTCAACACACACACACACACATCAGCTACACACTCACATATAAGCACTACATTACATACACACACACACAGATCACACATAAAACACTTACGTCTCACTCCACACAACGGATTGAACTGATAGCTCTTTGACCTGCTGCAGCTTCCTCCTCTGCTGGTCCTCTTTCCTCGTCAGTGTCCCCTCGTTTTATTCACCGCCGGCCCCGAGGAGTGGATCAAATTCTCTGGCTAGATGAGGAGGAGAGGGAGGGCATGGCGAAGGGAGGCGAGAGTGGAGGTTGGAGGTGAGCCGCCGTCGAGGGAAGAAGGAGACGGAGAGGAGATGGAAGGAGGGGAGGTAGGGAGGGAGGTAGGGAGGAGTCGGAAGGTGAGGGAGGGAAGGGAAGGAGCACCACGGTATAGAGTGAGAGCGAAGAGGGTTGGTGTGTGAGGGAGTGTCGATGTGGAGGGAGATCAGTTGATTGGGATGTTTTAGAAAGTTACGAACATAAAGGCGCGAAGTTGTGATAGTGAGTGTGTGTGTTGAGGAGAAGGAGAAGGAAAGCGTGAGGTTTGATAGAGGAGAGAGATCGATACGAGAGAAATCAATGTAGTCTAGCACCTTAACCCTTTATGACCTTAATTCCATAGAAACTGCTTAACCCCTAAAACTACTTCCTAAACTGCGCTAATCTTTAACCACTTCTAACGCCTAAATTCTATACACGTACATTCTAGACCATAACCTTCTCTGGTGTCTAGAAAAGAAACACAACAAAGACCAAACAAGAATAAATATTAAGTATTTACAGTTTTGAGATATAATTTCGCTATGACGATTAGTTTACCATTCTTGTGGGAACGTGTGGTAAATGTTAAATACGTTGATTTCTTATCAGCATGAGTGTGCTCGTCTGAGCCAGTTAAGTCATTTTATTTTTTTTATAAATTTTAAAACTCAATTATCTAGTTTCAATAATAGTCTTTAATTTCTTTCACACCGAAGAGCCAATTTAAAACAAGATACAAAACTAATACAGAATAAGTATTAATAGAACTAATGAATTAAACTATAACAACTCACACTACGTACTCTTCAACTAGTTCATTGATTAATTTGAGATGAGCTTTTACCTGGAGTGCTCGCATGCAATGCAAGCGTACGCTACGGAATCTACACACATCTCTCAGAGGTAACATTACAGACAGATCACAGCTTGAATTGTGTTTTATATGTTTCAATTTTTTAGTTAATGTTTAGCTGGTTTGATATGTTAATATTTAATTCATAGTTATAAAATTTGTTTCGTCGTTTTGTTATGTGTTTAGGATTAATTACAAATCGAAACTATGCTGCGGCGCTTAATCGTGCGGAGAGGTGGGAGGTGTTCTAAGGGAGAACGCAGATGGACGTGGGGGGTATATTAACAAATGAAGAATTCCCAGGAACTCCTAAACAAACAACAAACCCAAATTCAAATACATTTAAACTATAATTTTAACCAGCGCCTGTGATTGGGTGGGTCCAAGTGTTCACATTTTTAGTTTGCTGATTTTACATTGTGTCATGTTCACCACGTCTGGCATGGGCCTCCATCTTTCCGCTACCTGCGAAATCAGCCCTGGGGCGCCTTGGCCTTTTCTCGAAATCTGCCACTATGGATTCCATCAGTCCTATGAATTAGAATTTCTCTTTTTCTTTTGTTTGTTTGTTTGTTCTCAGCCACACCAACAATCACAACAAACTGGCTTCGACCACCTCATGAGAGAAACAACCAAAACAACTTCTAAAATTATACAAATGAATAACCATTAAGAACTAACATACGATAGGAGTTTTACTCGGATGCATGAAGGGAATGCAGTGAAACCATGGCCTACTGGTACACACCCAACTCGTGATATTTGCACCTACCTTAGCAGGGATCGATGACAAATGGCTATCCGTAATGCTAAGAATGATTTTAAAACATCATGCGGGTTGCCAACGCTAAGTGGTTTTGCACGATGAGAGCCAGGAGTTAGGGGGAAGTGCATTGGTGCACTAATGGGAAATGTGTAGTGTCAAATGGGAGAATAGGACGAGAGTCAACTTTAGAAAGAGTACTGGGTTCATATGCGTTTGAAACACACGAATATATTAACTAATCCAGGTCTAAATCAGACACAGCAGAATCCCATGTGATCGGGAAAGGCAAAGAGAACAGAAGGACAGAGGAAGATTCCTCTCTCCAAGGGACCACAAAAAATTGGTCTCCCTCCGCCCTTCAAAATTGCTCACGTCTCTAAACGTACTAGCAAACTATGTATACAAAAGAAGATGTGTATCTGTCATCTCGCTCTGGTCCATTTACACTGCTTCCTTTTTAAGGACCGCGCAATAAACGCTCCATCATCTTAGTTTGGGTTAGGACTTTTCCTGGCAAAGGGTACAGTAGGAGTGAATGAGCCACTCCAGCTGAATTCTGGTCGCGTCTCTCCATAACGTCCATCTATGTTATCTCCTGTAGGGGTGTACAAACTGAGTCGTCCCACCTGGGACTGTGGGTAGTCCTACCAACATGCGAATAAACTCCATTAAGCCCGCAGATTTTAGATGTCAATAGATGAATTAAAAGAGGACATGGTTGCCAGTTTAAGATGAATTACGGAACTCCAAGATGACAACTAATTATCACTGTGTGGGATTGTGTTTGCTGTGTGTGTGTTCTTCCCCTCTGGTCTGATTGGAGTTTCCAATGCTTCAAGTGCAGTGAAGGGGGCAATCTCCCTGGCTATAGTGGGTTGGGCCCATAGTTCTTTAAGATGGTGCGTTAAAGGGGTGGCCCTACATATTTGTGGGTCATTTAAAGAGAGCCGAAGATAGATCCCTGAGGCTACTGAGTATCTAGATAAACGAGTAAGGTGTGTTAAGCCCATTGTCCTGAGCCGGCCATTTTTCTTCATGCCACTCTAAATCAATGGCCCTGATTCCAAATTAGCATATTAATCACGTGTAGCCTTCACTTTTCAGCCATGTTTAAAGCGTGTGTGAGGATTGGCTTGAACTGTATTATGTGACGGGAGTTGTTCTGGCCGACTAGTAAAAGTAGGGTTTGCTGTACCGCTATGTTACAGATTCATAGTTGGAAGGTGCCATGAGCATACTGGTGGTGGGATGTAGGTCAGAGGTTTGCCAAGTGCCTTACTATGTAAACAACGGCCTTTTGAGTTCAACCTAGGTGGAAAATAGGGCGCCACTTAGTACATAAATATCATTATCTAGTTATTTAGATGGCATGTAGGGTTGGAAACGCCTGCTCGGTGAAATCCGTTATCCACAACAGAACGACAGACTAGAATGACCGTCTACCATTATTAGTGGACACGCATTTAAATTACCAAAAAACGTTTCCCACATGAATGGGTAAACTACACAGAACACTCTCCATCTGTGACTGGCGTGGGGCGTATTTACTCTATCTAGGCACGGTTTATGGTTAGACAATTGCAAAGTGTTAGCCATCAATTTCTAGGATTTAGGGGCTTAACATATGTAGCATACTAAGGGCCATCAGATTCAGGGAGTTAGGGTTATCGAGATGTATATTTTTGGTTTATGTGGTTTGGGGTCCTAAGGTGTAATTCTTTTTGTGTTCTAACATATGTAATCAAAGCAATTCTTGGCGCTGCCCTATTGTCGCCACAATACCTTTGACGCGACAGTATTTTTCCCTTCCTCCAAATAACGGTTCCTACTCCATACTAAATTCTCACGTCTATTGCTAAGTTCACATTGCTTCCCGTCCCTCCTCCCTCTCTCTGCTCAGCTGCCTCCTCCCTACACCTCCTCCCTCCGTGGTAGCGCCTCGCGGTTCAAAGTACATCACACGTCCCTACAGCCGCTCCCCCTTTCAAGCCTAACAGCTTTCCCTCCCCTACGGAGGGCTATGCAGCCCTTCGCCGGTTTGCGCCCCAATCGCCTCCTCATATAGCCGTGCGTCTCCTTCCCTCTCCCTCCCTCCCTCCTCGCTCCCTCCCCTCCCTCCTCCCTCCTTAGTTGCCAGAGAAGATTTGATCGCCATACTCTCCGGGGCGGCGGTGAATAAACGAGGGCCACTGAAGAGGAATAGAGCAGCAGAAGGAGAAGCTGCAGCAGGTCCATAGAGAGCATCATCGCTTCCGGGTGGAGTGGGTCGATAGCGAAACGTAAGTGTTTGTGTTGTTGTGTGGTGTGTATAGTATGTGTGTCATCATGTGTGTGTTGTGTGTGTGGTGTTGTGTGTGTGGTGTGTGGTTTGTGTGTTGGTGTCAGGTGAGTGTGTGGTGTGTGTGTGTGTCGTACTTGTGGAAGTGTGTGTTGTGTGTGTGTGTGTTCGTTGTGTGTGTAGTGTGTGTTGTGTGTGAGTTTGGTAAGCAGTAGTAGTGCGGGTGCCCGCGAGTCGCACAAGTGTGTGGAAGGATACATACCACTTATAAGTGCGCGCATTTTTATCCGATATGTACACCTTACAATAAAACCTGATCATAGGATCAGATGTAGACCTAGACTGTCGCTCAATATTAACCTGACACAATTTGGGTGGGGGGAAATAATAGATGCTGAAACCTTCTGTATTCAGATCTGTGGTTGGATGTGAGCGGTGAGGGCAACGGGGGTGTGTGTCCTCACTTGCCCGTAATCCCGAGAGCCACCACTCTTACCCGAGCTATCTTCACTTATTGTAATAAATAGGAGCTCCTTGTTCCAATGGACAATCTCAACACGGAAACCGAGGACTAAGCGACACTCTGGCAATCACATCCAAAGTGGACTTTAAAAATCGCACTCGTGGTCTAACCACAATGGACCAACCAATGGTCTGTGTCGCACAAATGGGGAACAAAAGTGGACACACAATTGGATCATATTGCATTGAGCAGAAACAAGCACAGAATGGGGACAACAAACATATGACAAAATTTATGGACAACCAAATCTGCGTGTGAAATGCTCATAAGTGACTATTCAGGTAAGAGCGCTGTTTAGTATTACAAAGCTAGAGTGGAGAAGGGCATCACGCTGCCGCCGACTAGCATCTTATAAAAAAGCCAATTTTTTCGTTTATCATAGTTTGTCACAACATTTTTAAAGCTCAGTGTCCCACACGTGATCCCACACAGACCTTTACATCTTACATTGCGGGAACCCGGTCAGTATCCGTCAAGAGTAAATGTCAAGTTGTTTTTCATAGCCGAGCATCTCAGAGGTCAGACAGCAGGTGCGGTAGAGAGAGGAGAGTCGAAAACAGCTGGTCTGGGACAAGGTAAGCATGTCCGCTGAACATGGTCAGGGTCCAATATTGTTGCTACTTTGCTTACATGATTGATCATTTTAGCTTATAATTATTTTTGTTCTAGCATAGTAGTGGTTGTGATAATTGTTAAGTTAAATTCTAATTATGGGTCGCTAGCACCATCTAGCACATTGGTGCACGGCGTAACGACAGTAACACCCGGAAAAGAATACTCCAGCCTGTGACTATGTAGACACTTTCCACTCATACGCGCCCGGGGTAATCTGTTCGAGTTAAAGTATGACACGTTTCCTCGTGTGGTCATGTCCGGGTCACGTCCAGGGGTACCAACCATACGGGGTCACGTCTGGGGTACATACCGGGGTCACGTCGGGGTGCACATACGCGGTCATGTCACGGGGTTCACTCCGGATGGTCATGGAAGACGCACGCGGTCACGTCTGGGGGTCACATACGGGTACGTCTGGGATCCGTCCAGGGTCCCTCGAATGAATAAGCTTCATACGAATTTCACGCGATTCACCTTCATGAAAACTGTTTTCAGATATAAACTACATGTTTTGGTTTTAGTGGCCCTCAGTCCAGTCATACCCGACGCTTCCATCAAAATATTGAGACTCGAATGTAAAGACACTTATACCAAATTATTAATATTGGACTTGTCTACTGTTCTATCGGTCCATCTCAAAGTTGGTCCACACCTTTATGTTAGATAATAAGAGAATGTCGGGGGTGATTTGTGGTATAATGGCCAATATACCCCCGGTTTAAGGGCTGTATGCCAGGCTACACTCCACGGCTTCAGCGTCCGCATGCGGCTTTGAAGACATACCCTATTCACTTAAAGTGGTGCGCAAGTGGGGCTATATCTCAATGGTTACATGGTCGTGGTACCATTCCCAACAAGTCTCCCATACCTTAGTTTTGAAAGGTTCATTAGAAAGTACACCCTAAATTCGCAAATTAGAGTCGTATGACGAATCTCTACCGACCGTGAGGTTCATCACTGAGACATGGAAGGATGAGTATAATGAGACTGTTATCTGCTCATTCATGATACAGACATCAACACACACACAGATCAACAACACACCACAACACACACACACAACACAACACACAAACTCAGCAACACACACAACTACACAGATCCATCGCCACACTACACACACCACACCACACACACACATCACACATCACACACACACACACACAGAATAAACAAAAATAAAAGAAAATACAACACACACACACACAACACACAGGATTGAATGGTGAACTGACTGACTGTCAAATTATGATACAGGAACTTCATATTGATAGAGACATCAGACTATCAAGTTTGTTGATGGCCTGTCCGCAGGAAGAGAGAGAGAGATAGAGAGGGGGAGAGAGAGAGGGGGAGAGAGATAGGAGAGAGGGAGGAGAGGGGGGAGAGCGAGAGAGAGAGACAGAGAGGGGGAGAGAGAGAGAAAGAGAGCAGAGGAGAGAGAGAAAGAGAGAGAGGTGAGCGCCGAATTGAAGAAAAAAACATAGAGGGAGATAGAGACTGTAGAACAGGGAGCTCAGAGAGAGAGAAAGAGAAGGGAAACCCCACAGAGAGATGAGCGAGAGAGATATGAGACATGAGACAGAGAGAGAGCGAGCGAGAGAGTTAGAGGGCCATAGAGGGAGATGAGACAGAGACCAGAGGAGAAACCAGAGAGAGAGAGAGGTAGAGGGCTATAGAGGGAAGATAGAGACAGAGAAAGGGGACAGACAATGAGAGAGAGGGAGAGGTAGAGGGATGAGAGGAGATAGAACAGAGACCAGGGAGACAGACAGAGCCAACCTATGGGGGTCAATCTGTAAGCTTAATGATGGCATGATTCATCAACACTATGTGGTATCATGTAATATGAATTTATAATCCCTGGTGTCTATTCTCTTCCTCGCTCCACCTCTCTATCTCCCCCCGTCTCTATCTCCTCGCTCCTCCTTCTTCATCTCTCCCTGCACCCTTCTCCCTCTCTCCTCCACGTCTCCATCCTCTCCCCTTCTCCCCTCTCTATCCATCCCCCCTCTCTAACATCTCAGATACCCACAGATCCCTCTCCATACTTCTCTCCTCCCCTCTCCCCTCGATCTCCTCCCACTCTCCATCTGCTCTCACCCCTTTCCCTTCTCTATCGTGAGTAAGATACTCAACGCCAGCATCCTCTCCCCTCTCTCCTCTCCCCCTTCCCTCCTCTCTCCTCCCCCCTCCCCTCTTTCCTATTCTCTCCCCTCTCCACTCTCTCTCCCGCCTCTCTTTCTCTCTCTTCTGTGTGTCTCCCTCTCTCTCTGCCCGTGTCTCCCTCTCTTGTCCTCTTCCCCTCTGTGTGTCTCCCTTCCTTGTCTACTGTTGTGTCTCCCTCCTCTTTCCTCTTCCTCTCTGTTGATGTGACGCCTCTGTTTCTCTCTCTCTGGTGGGGTCTCCCTCGCTTCTCTTCCACATAGTGTGTCTCCCTCGCTTTCCTCTCTCCTCTGTGTGGTTCCCTCTCTCTCTTGTCTCTCTCTTTTCTTCTCTCTCTGTGTTCTCCTGCCGCTTTCTCTATCTCTGTTGTTCCCCTCTCTTTCCTCTCTTCTGTGTGTCTCCCCTCTCTCTCTCTCTGTCGTCCCATCAATTCTTTGAGTTCTCTCTGTTGAGTCTCTCTCTCTCTCGTCGTCATGCCTCTCTGTTCTCTCTCATATAGATAGAATCTCTATCTCTCTCTTGTTCTCTGTCTTCTGTCTCCAATATTCTGCTCTCACCGTTTCTTTGTCCTCTTAGTCTGTTTAGTGGTTTGTTCCCTTCTTATTATTTGCTTAATATATTATGTTAAATGGATGCATTTTCATGACTTTGACAATGCAAATTTGAGCTTATTCTTAGCCTGTTAACACATAGGAAATAAAGGGAAGGTCTAAAATTCACGTCACTATGGCAACATCGTAATAACTATAAATACAGTCTGGTAGATCTCTTCCTGTTTTTAGTGGTGTTCCTTTCTAATCCCAGTATGTCTCCCTGTCTCTGTTCTCTCTCTCCGAGACTGTGCACAGCCTTGTCACAATCAAGGGGCAAAGGGCGGCCTACGTTTGAAGAATGTCAAATATAAAACATATTTATTTGAGGATTAACAACTTTAATTTGATATTACTACAATGATTCCATATGTGTTATTTCCCTAGTTTTTTTGTCTTCATTTTTAACTATTATTCTACAATGTAGAAAAATAGTAAAAATAAAGAAAAACCCTGGAATGAGTAGTGTGTCCAGACTGTTGACTGGTGCTGTATAGTGTTTAAATAGTTTGTTCTCTTGTTATCTAGCTGATCATTTATATCCTAGCTGTTTTAAACAGCGCCTGTCCTCTAAGCGCCTGGTTTACCGCCCTGATTTACAGCCCTGTTTACAGGACCCTGGTTTATCGGACCCTGTTTCCGCCCTGTTTACCGCCTGTTTTTACAGACCCTGTTTACAGCCTGTTTACCGCGCCTGTTTTATTCGCCCTGTTTCACTAACCGCCATCACGCGACACCACCGGTCCCCAGTAACCCCCCAGACTAACGCCGGTTAGAAGAGCTCGCGTGCCACCGCTCCCACCGCACAGCCAGCCCTGTTTACCGGCCTGTTTACAGCCCTTGTTTACCGCCCTGTTTACAGCCTGTTTTACCGCCCTGTTTACCGCCCTATTTACCGCCCTGGTTTACCGCCCTGTTTACCGCCTGTTTACCACCCTGTTTACGAAGCTATTGTCCGCCACCGCAAAGCGCCTCCACCACCGTCCATCCCCAACCATTAAACACCCCCTGCTTACCAGTACCCCCACAAGACCCACGTCCCGACCGCCTCGCCCGCCGTAGCGGACGCCGGCACACACGCCCTGCACTCGCCCCCGTACGCCCCCCTGGTGTTTTACAGCCTGTCATTACCGCCCTGTTTTACCACCCTGTTTTTCCTGCCCTGTTTTTTACCGCCCTTTTTTCAAGCCTGTTTACCGCCTGTTTTACAAAGCCCCCTGTTTACCGCTGTCTTTTACCGCTTTTTTTTTTAACAGGCCCTGTTTACCGCCCTGCTTTACCGCCTGTTACAGCCTGTTTACCGCCCTGTTTACGCCCTGTTTACCGCCCTGTTTACAGCCTCTGTTTACCGCCCTGTTTAACCGCCCTGTTTAAGCCCTTGTTTACCGCTGTTTACCCGGGCCCTGTTGTTACCGCCGCTGTTTACCGCCCTGTTTTACCGCCCTGTTTAACCGCCTGTTTACCTCCCTGCAGGGGCTTGGCAGTCTGGGGACATATTGTCTGAACAACGCCAGGCTGCTTCTCAATATGCGCACTCTTCCTATATAGTGCACTACTTTTGACCACGACCCATAGGGAAATGGAAAAGGTTTCATTTGAAATGCAGCCATATAATGTATCCCCATTTCATTATTCTCAAGCCTCCCGAATTGCATTAGTTTTTTTGGCATTCGAGGCTGTAGGCTGTTTATCTCCAAGTAAACAGAATACACACACATCAACATATCACTAAACACACACCCAGTCTTGTATAATTTTTTTATTGTATTTATTTTAAGACCTTTTATTTTAACTAGGCAAGTCGTTTAAGAACAAATTCTTATTTACAATGACGGCCTACCAAACGGGGCAAAAGGCTCCTGCGGCGACGGGGGGCTGGGATTAAAAAATAAAAAATAAATAAAATATAAATAGCAGGACAAAAACACATCAATACAAGAGAGACAACAGAACACTAGCATATAAGAGAGACCTACGACAAACAACTAATAAAGAGAGACCTAAACAAACACTACATAAGAGAGACCTAAAACCAACACTACATAAAGAGGAGACGCTAACACAACACTACATAAAGAGAGACCTAAGAACATTGAGGAGGTATAATTGGCATATAAATATACGGACTGTCAGTCATACAAACAAAGACAGTAACATTCCAGAATAAATATTAAGAATTATCGCTGGTATTATACATGTATTACACCTCCCAGACCGCTTACCAAAATTCACTCTCCATTCCGTTGACGCCAATGGGTTTCATTCAGGTTAGTGGATCCTTTCAGATTAGAAGATTATGTCTGCACACTGATCCTTGCATTTTCTGTCACTAATAAAGTCTTGGAGTTGAAGAGGTTAACCGGCATCTTGTCATTTTTGTTGGACACTCGAAGGGCACTCTCGAGAGCTGTTTACGGAACTTTTCCCCACTGACAGCACAACATGTAAGTGGGTGGTCACTGACATTCACAAAGCAGATACCGCTAAGTATCCCGGTGACAAAGTTTGGGCGCCTTCTTTAACAATTCCACTGACAAGACATATTATAGACGCCCAGCACTTTGCTCAGAGGAGAAGAGCTGAAATCCTCTGAATTATATTTGCATAGAATGCTCAGATGTGAGAGGGACTCCCCCTTAGTCTTCGGAACGCGAGCAGCAATTTGCAGCAGCAATTCTATAGGCATATATCATCTGGTTACTAAACATTCATCATCACGCGCTGAAAGAGAAACTCGGGCTGAGGAACTACAGGCGCGGTTTCCCCGCTGTTCAAGTCTCGAAAATGCAGCCAGAGTAACATGTCTCAGCAAATTTATATGAATAAGTTTATTATTCTAGCATAGACTTTGTTTGGACTTTGGGCTGCAGGAAGAAGACTTCAGATGTTATCGAAGCAATAAACATGTGACCTTTTTGTAAAAGCCAAGAATTGTAATCTTGGTGAAAGATACAATTGCAAAAACAATCCACAGAACTCCTTCCACGATTTGTTTCATGCTCTCAAAGAGAACATAAATAAATAAGGATACATTTATTTTGACCTTTTCATTTAGACTGATGACCACCAAGCTGAGCAATCTAATTTGAGGCAATCTTTGAGGTTCAAACTGTCAGCCTTCCAAATGTGGACCTTTTTATTCAGCAAACCTGTGTTGTGAATTCTTGGCAAGTAACCAATGAACAAACATCACAACATTGTTTAATTGGGACCTCTTCATGCAAAACTTGCAAGTGAAGTTCAATGGGATATCAATAAATAACAAATGTACCTTGTTTCGGGCTCTCTGGTGCTGCATAGACAAGTTCTGACGTCAATTTCACACTCCAACGCTTTCACAGACAGTGATTAAGAAAGCCTGACGCCAACAGCAGAAGATGTGAGAAAACAATTGCATTTTTTTTATCTACTTTTTTGCAGGAGGCTGTCGTTGTGTGGTGTGTGTGTGTGCGTGTGGCGGTGCGGTGCATGTGGCGAGTGAGAAATATGACTCATCCTAAACATTGGCCAGTGACTTCATCCTTTAATGTTTGTCCAGCATGAGGACCAGGGGAGTCCATGTTGGACCCCTCACAATTTAAGGACACAATTAACATAAGACAATGTTCTTGATTTTCTGTTGGGACATACAGCATTAGTTCAAACATCTGTACACCTTTTGAGTTTGCTATGCACCGTTTTTAATCTCTTTTTAAAAAAATGGAAGAGACGCAGAAAAAAGTCGCAGCTTGCTTAAGAAACGTGTCTTTAATTTCTACCTTATCAGTTGGAACACAGTTTTTCAAAGGCATCACAAGGACGGACCTTTGTGCTGGGAAATTAGTGTTCTAGCGCCAACATTTTGCTTATAGGACTCAGCTAATTATTCACAACAGTCCGTGAGTATCCAACAATTTAAGTCACCCCATTTCAGAGCCCAGATCAGGTCTGCTGAGGCAGGTTTCTTCTTATCACCAATAGTTGGGTTATTGGCTTAGGCTTAGAAAATCAAGAATAAACTACTTCACAAGTAAGCAGGTAGGACATTATAAAGTGTTATTTTTTTACAATTAGGCCTTCGGCAAGGAGGTAATTTTTTTTGAAAATTAAGGTGATTTTTCCTAACTGCCAAGGGGTTTGGCGCTTGTTTGTTTAGTTTTTTAAATCTTGGCATGATTAATTTGCCCAGTTGTGATCTATCCAATCTAAGCTTCTGTTCACCGCGTCTGGACACAGAGAATGACATACACCAAACAACGGGGGGAAAGAGAGGTAGAGTTGGTGATGGTAAAGGAGTATCTTGATGGTAACATAGCATTCATCTCCAGGCAGAATACACACCCAGGGGCAACCAGTCTCTCAGCGGACAAATGGGGGCACGACTCTACTCAGGTGGCCACTTTAATATATTTATTCCATTTTTTA
>NW_019942887.1:208819-231599 GCF_002910315.2 Salvelinus sp. IW2-2015 | reverse complement strand
AAGCAATCCTATTGAGCTCCACCATTTTTTGGTTGTCCAGTATAGGTTGTCTGTAGGGGTGCCCATACGATTGTCTGGTTGAGTGGTGCGGAGTGGGTGTTGCTGTTCGCAGGTGGTGGAGTGGGGCGCCGGAGGTGTGGTGTGGTGCCGGGAGGTGTGGGTTTCCATTTGTGTAGTTGCCCACTTGGTTTCCATTTTGGTCACGTTGCGTTTAATAACCATCCTGGTCTCTCGCCGCAAGATGGGGTGTGTCCATTTGACGAATCGCAGTTGAGTCAGAGCGATGGTATCTGAGATATATACAAGTTTACTGAGTGAAACAAGTTAGCGCCCCTCCAATCGCAAGCCACTGAATACAGGGTAGCTATAATTCCCACGCCACCCAAATGCCTCAAAGGTTAGATATTGAGACGACATCGGTATATCTGATCTAGATCAGTGTTTAATGGTAACGATAAAAGCCAGCTCTAGGTTTTGTTCGACATCTGGATCGCCGGCACACGAGCACCCAACACACACACACACACACAACACGACACACAACACACACACACACACCACACACACACACACACAACAGCACACACACATCACCACACACACACAACAACAACACACACACACACACACATCAGCTACACACATCACATATAGCACACATACATACACACACACAGACGATACACATAAAACACTTACGATCATCACTCCACCTCACACACGGACGATGATGCTCTTTGACCTGCTGCAGCTTCCTCCTCTGCTGTCTCTTTCCTCTTCAGTGGCCCCTCGTTATTCACCGCCGGCCCCGGAGAGTTGGATCAAATCTTCTCTGGCTAGAGAGGAGGGAGGGAGGGAGGAGGAGGGAGGAGGGAGGGAGGAGGCGATGAGGAGAAGGAGATGGAAGGAGGAGGTGGAGGAGGGAGGTAGGGAGGAGGGAGGAGAGGGAGGTGAGGGAGGGAGGGGGAGGGGGAGGGAGAGAGGACGGGAGGGAGGGGAGGGAGGGAGGAGGGGGAGGGATAGAGAGGAGAGGAAAGCGAGGGAAGGAGAGAATGATAAGAGAGAAAAAGAGACCCTAACCCTAACCTTAACCATAAACCTAACCCTAACTCCTAAACCTAATCTTTAACCCCTAACCCTAAATCTAACACTAATTCTAACCATAAACCTCCTAGAAATAACCCCCAGTTCGTGGAATTTCTGTTAGTTTACCATTCTTGTGGGAACGTGTGGTAAATTTAAACGTGTCCACAAGCGCTGCAGCCAGGCCTTACAATATCAGCATAAAGCTTTATCCTAACCAGAGCATAAACAGTCAACTCTACAGAATGTTAATACAGTCACACACTCACACACGCACCTCAACAGTCACTCACTCGCACGCAAGCACGCACGGACACACACACACAAACACACACACAGTAGTATGTTCATCTGGATGTAATTCATAAAAATGCTTTTATTTACACACTGTGGGCTTAATGGGTTTCTAGAACAGCTGATTTTCACCCTTACAGGAATAACATAGATGGAGTTATGGAGAGAGAGAACAGATGGCTCTCACCCTTACAGGGATCAAATAGATGGATTTATGGCGTTAGAGAGAGAGAGAGAGAGAGAGAGAGAGAGAGAGAGAGAGAGAGAGAGACAGAGAGTACAGAGAGAATAGAGATTGAACAGAGAGAATAGAGATTGAACAGAGAGAATAGAGATTGAACAGAGAGAATAGAGATTGAACAGAGAGAATAGAGATCGAACAGAGAGAATAGAGATTGAACAGAGAGAATAGAGATTGAACAGAGAGAATAGAGATTGAACAGAACGAACAGAGATTGAACAGAACGAACAGAGAGAATAGAGAGAGAACAGAATGAACAGAGTATTTAGAAGGAACAGAGAGAATAGAGAGAATAGAAGGAACAGAGAGAATAGAGAGAGAACAGAAGGAACAGAGAGAGAACAGAGAGAACAGCGAGCGAGAACAGAAAAAGACAGAATAGAAAGGAAGAGAGAACCAAGAGAGAGAACAGAGAGAGAAAGAACAGAGGAAAATAGAGGAAAAAGGACAGAGGGAGAGAAGAGAGAGAGAAAGAACAGAGGAAAATAGAGGAAAAAGGACAGAGGGAGAGAACAGAGAGAGAACAGAGAGATAACAGAGAGAGAGAACAAAACAAGAACAGAGAGAATAGAGATGGAACAGAGAGAGAGAGAACAGAAAGAACAAAGAGAACAGAGAAAGAGAGAGAGAGATCAGAGAGGAAGAAAGAACTGAGAGGAAGAGAATGAAAGATATAGAGAGAACAAGAGCCATTACCAGCCGAAAACAACATCTACACCACCATGTGATGGAGAGAGAGAGAGCGAAAGAGAGAGAGAACGATAAAGAGAGAGAGAGAGGGAGATGATGGAGAGACCATTAATGTTGGTGACCTCAGGGATATTATGTTGTTTAATCTGCTATGCTGTCTCGTACATAAGAGAAGAACTCCAACTATCATCCAGACACATAGAGAACACAACCAACACATCACACACACACACACACCACACAGATTCACACACTCCGATCATACACGCACACAAACAACACACGACACACCCGTCCCCCAACAACAACATTCACAAAACGAAGTTTACACATTAATATCTTTTTAATTTCTTATTCAGCCAATTAGGACTGAGAGGCCACAGTACTTGACAAGTCACTGTTCATCCTACACCACAGACACACCATGTCTAAGCAAGAAGGTCCACCAACACACCAGACACAACACACACACGAAGAGGACCCACCCACACACCACCAACGAAGACAGCTAGCCCCAGAACCAAAACACACAGATAGCATAAACAGACACAATTTCAATTACCACACAGAACCAAAGCAATCACACAATACCACCCAATTTGATAGACACCACAACACAAAGAAAACAAAAACCCAGAAAACCACACACACAGACACACACAGTACACAACCAGAATAACACACACACACACAGACGCACACATACACACCAACCGCACACAGCACACACATACTCGTTTCCTCCTCTATAAGTTATAAGCGGCTCTCTCAGTGAAGAAAAACAGTAAATACAAATCTACATGAAGAAAACTAGTAATACTACTGGTGCATGGTTAGCCGTCCTAACGTGTCGTGGAAATTCGAATCAAATGAGGAGAGACAGGTCAATCACCATCAGGATGATACATTTATTCACAACTTATTAATAGCATCAATTAAATTATTGCAATAATGAAACGCTGGTTGACGACCCACCCCTAGTATGATCGTTGAAGACCAACGAGTGAGATTGAGTCACAGCAGTTATACCAAGTACATCCTCCTGAATGTTCATGACAAAAACAAACAATTTATGGAATGGCTACAGGTTAGGATTCTTTGAAAGATAGACAATTATTGATACTAAATTATTATCAAAACCATTGTTCTCATTTTGTAGAAACCCAAACCAGAGTCCATGTCTCCCTGGTACCTTCCATCAGACCAGCCATGTCTCCCTGGTACCTTCCAATTCAGATCAGGCAAGCCACTGTCTCCCTTGTGTACTTCCTCAGTCAGACCCGGACCAGCCTCACCTCGCGTGAGCCTTTCGCAAATCAGACCAGAGACAATGTTATCAACACATAAAGAAAGGTAACACTTCCAGTCAGACCGGAGCCATGTCTCCCTGGTACCTTCCAGTCAGACCGGAGCCATGTCTCCCTGGTACCTTCCAGTCAGACCTGAGCCATGTCTCCCTGGTACCTTCCAGTCAGACCAGAGCCATGTCTCCCTGGTACCTTCCAGTCAGACCAGAGCCATCTCCCTCACATGAATGGAATGTGGCCTAAGGCATTGTAAATCAACTATCAGCATTAAGCCCCAGACGCCCAATTCAGTTCACACAGACACAATATGTGACTCACCACCTGGATTCGGACGTACGTAGCAATCAAAGAAAATTGTATTTTTTTTACATTGGTAAAAAGTAGAGACTCAGAGCTACAAAATGGTATATCATACACTGCATTTTTGAGGAACAATGGGAATGTAATTCTGTCTTGAAAGTTGATAAACTTGTAAACTCACTTTTTTAGAAAAGGGCCTTTGAATATTTGGTACCTACTGGAGAGCTCTCCTTTGTCTACACCCATTCAGCATTGTTCACACCCTCTTTAACCAGCCCTACCCATCTCTAAGTATTCACATGTGAGGTCATGTGCTAAACATTGAGTAGTGTAGTAAAGATTAAGACTAAAAGTCGTAAAAGTAGTAGCCTAAAGGAAGGAAAAATTCCAGGTAAACAGAAAGTGTCCAGATACAAATATTTTATAAATATTTTATAATTATTAGATGACGCTTACCCAGACATACATAAATTGATGGGTCATGTGAAAGAAATGCTGCAACCCGCAGCCACATCCAGTGGTGGAAAAAGTACTCAATTGTCATATATTGGAGTAGAAGTAAAGATACCTTAATAGAAAATGACTGAAGTAAATGTAAAAGTCACCCAGTAAAATACAACTTGAGTAAAAGTATAAAAGTTTGGTTTAAAACATACTTAAGTATCAAAAGTAAAGGTATAAATAATTTCAAATTTGTTATATTAAACCAGATGAAACCAAAAAAATATATGTTTTATTGACGGATAGCCAGGGACGGATAGCCACACACTCCAACCCTCAGACATCATTTACAGATAGCCAGGGGCACACTCCAACACTCAGACATCATTTACAGATAGCCAGGGGTAACACTCCAACACTCAGACATCATTTACAGATAGCCAGGGACACACTCCAACACTCAGACATCATTACAGATAGCCAGGGAACACTCCAACACTCAGACATCATTACAGATAGCCAGGGGCACACTCCAACACTCAGACATCATTACAGATAGCCAGGGAACACGCAACACTCAGGCATCATTACAGATAGCCAGGGAACACTCCAACACTCAGACATCATTACAGATAGCCAGGGGCACACTCCAACACTCAGACCATCATTACAGATAGCCAGGGTCCACTCCAACACTCAGACATCATTTACAGATAGCCAGGGGCACACTCCAACACTCAGACATCATTACAGATAGCCAGAGGTCCACTCCAACACTCAGACATCATTTACAGATAGCCAGAGGTCCACTCCAACGGCAGCCATCCCCTCAGACCATTATTAAGACAAGTTGTGTGTTTGTCTCAAATGGCACCCTATTCCCTACAAAAGTAGTGCACTACATATATGAACCCTGGTCAAAAGTAGTGCACTACATATATAGAACCTGGTCAAAAGTAGTGCACTACATATATGAACCCTGGTCAAAAGTAGTGCACTACAATATATGAACCCTAATCAAAAGTAGTGCACTATGTATATGCACCTGGTCAAAAGTAGTGCACTACATATATGAACCCTGGTCAAAGTAGTGCACTACATATATGAACCCTGGTCAGAAGTAGTGCACTACATATATGAACCCTGGTCAAAAGTAGTGCACTATGTATATGAACCCTGGTCAAAAGTAGTGCACTACATTAATGACCCCTGGTCAAAAGTAGTGCACTACATATATGACCCTGGTCAAAGTAGTGCACTACATATATGAACCCTGGTCAAAAGTAGTGCACTACATATAGTACCAGTCAAAGTTTGGACCCACTGTCGTTTCTCTTTGCTTATCTGAGTGTTCTTGCCAATAATATGGACTTTGTCTTTTACCAATAGGGCTATTTTCTATATACCACCTCTACCTTGTCACAACACAATGATTGGCTCAAACGCATTAAAGAAGGAAAGAATTTCCACAAATTAACTTTTACAAGGCAACACTGTTAATTAAACTGCATTCCAGGTGACTACCTCATGAAGCTGGTTGAGAGAATGCCAAGCGTGTGCAAAGCTGTCATCAAGACAAGGGTGGCTACTTTGAAGAATCTCAAGTTAAAATATATTTTGATTTGTTTAACACTTTTTTGATTACTACATGATTCCATATGTGTTATTTCATAGTTTTGATGTCTTCACTATTATTCTACAATGTAAATAAAGAAATACCGTTGATTGAGTAGATGTGTGCAAACTTTGACTGGTACTGTATATATCTATCTATCTATACAGTATTTTTTAAATTATGCAGTAAGTGGTACCATACCAAATGGCATCCTCTTCGCTATGAACCCTGGTCAAAAGTAGTGCACTATAGGTAAAGGGTGCCATTTGGGACACGACCTCAGTGCCCTTGCGTCATACTAACTTGTACATCATCCCATCCTTCCTCCAAATGTGGGGAAATCTCCAAGTATGAGGCAAAGGGTCAGAGTAACGGCCCTCCTAGCAGATAGACATTTACAGATCGGCTAGCAGGAAGCGCTTTGGTATCCGAGGCATTGTGGTGTGTGTGTGTGTGTGGTGTGTGTGGTGTGTGTGTGTGTGTTGTGTGTGTGTGTGTGTGTGTTGTGTGTGTGTTGTGTGTGTGTGTGTGTGTGTGTTGTGTGTGTGTGTGGACGTGTTTAAACTTTATCAGAAGTCCCCACAGATAGTAAACAAACAAAAATTTGACCAACTGGGAACATTTTGTTAGTCGCCACAAGGTCAAGTGCTGTTTCTAGTGGGTTTAGGGTTAAGGTTAAAAATTAGAATTAGAATTAGGGTTAGGCTAGGGTTAAGGTTAGGGTTAGCTTTATGGGTTAAGGTTAGGTTCTTGGGTTAGGTTAGGGTTAGGGTAAGGTACGGGTTAGAGTTAAGGTTGTGGTTAGGGAAAATATCATTTTGAATGGGACTGAATTGTGTGTCCCCACAAGATTAGCTGTACAAGACTGTGTGTGTGTGTGTGGTGTGGTGTGTGTGGTGTGTGTGTGTTGTGTGTGGGTGTGTGTGGTGTGTGTGTGTGTGTGGTGTGTGTGTGTGTGTGCAGCAGTTTTTTGTTCAAGATTAATGTTGAAATTGGACATCTATCGCTGTCCTGAGGAAGTCTGGAAATGCCTTCAAAACCAGCCACTAGAGGCAACAGTGAGCACTATTACCATCAAGTAGGCCTGGGTTTTGCTGGAGTGTTGTGGATGAGGGGGTGGAGAGGTGGAATCCCATGCCTCTGGATCACAAGGTTGTGTGTTTGATCCTGGTCACAGACACTCGTTTTTATAGTTTGGTTTTAACCCTATACAATCCTTAACCAGTACCTTAACCATTCAGAAGGAGAGACTAAACTTAATGTTTTAACTCTATCCAATCCTTAACCCTTACCTTAACCATTCAGAAGGAGAGACTAAACTTAATGTTTTAACCCTATCCAATCCTTAACCAGTACCTTAACCATTCAGAATGAGAAACTAAACTTAACCCTTAACTTCCAGATTGATTTTTCACAACACTCTGTTACGACACCTGCGGTATATATGTGGCAATGGCGGGAATAGAATTAAAAACTCGTTAACTATGATTGATGGTGATGGTCGCCTTTTGCTCGCTGTAACCAACAAAGTAATCCATCCATGGTACCATTCGATGTATGTTGGAGTTTATGGACGTGCAATGGATGTCATCAAGCCACCAGAGGCTTTGAGCCTTGACGAGAATGTGGATGCGAATTGGAAAATATTTCGGCAGTGTTTTGTTGCTGTATATGTCTCCCATTGGAGTTATAAAATTAGCGGGATGAACGTAAAGTTGCTCTCTTTCTTACTATAGCGGGAACACAGGTAATCGATATATTCAATACTTTCACATTTGCGAATGAGGAGGATAAAGACGAGTTCGCGAAAAGGCACTGGATCAGTTTGATGCATATTGTTCACCAAAGAAGAACGCGACGTATAAACATTATGTGTTTCTCTATCGTAGACAACAGAAAGGTTTAAACGTTTGTCGTCTTTCTTACAGATTTTAAATGAAAAGCACAGCACGTGTAATTTTGTAGACCTAACCCTCATCTAACCTCATCTATGCTTCGAGATCAGATTGTGTTTGATATAAATGACTCCAGACTTAGAGAAAGATTGCTGCGGGATGGTAAGTTACATTTGGACACCGCAGTAAAAATATGTCAGGCGAATGAGCTGGCACAATTCCATATTAAAACATTTAGCTCCACACCAGCAAACACTGCTATGGAGGTGGAAAGCACAACGGTGTATTTTGTAGACAAGGACACAAGGGGGCGCTATGAGCAAAGGAATCACAAGAAATATGACTCTGACCAAAGGAATCACAAGCAATATGACTTTGACCAAAGGAATCACAAGCAATATGACTCTGACCAAAGGAATCACAAGCAANGCACATGAACAGCACATGAACAGCACATGAACAGCACATGAACAGCACATGAACAGCACATGAACAGCACATGAACAGCACATGAACAGCACATGTACAGTACATGAACAGATGCATGCGCCATATATTTATGTGGTGGTCACATGATACGGTCACATGATATCGTTGTGGTATGTCACAAAACCATGTTACGACCACACATAACAATATTCATTTTATATGTCAAAGTTTCGCTCAGTGGATGGATCTCTACAGAAGGTGTAAATAGAACAGCCAAATGGTTACTTACATAGTAGCAATATCATAAATAGTGTCAATATAAAGAAAATAATATGCAGTATGTACAAGAACAATATCAAGAACAATATCAGTGATAGACGAGGTAGTTATATGCCTACCATCAGGGGTAAAGTGGCTGAGCAGCAGGATGAAAACTAGTTGTAGCAGCAATGTACGGCGGTGTTACATTCAATTTTTTTACGTTCAAATGGCTCTCCTGTGAAGTCGTCTTGCGACATGCGCCTAGTTTCCTGAAACGGGTCACATACATACAGTTATAAGAACCCCCCCTATCAATCATTTGATGCAATACTAGTATTATAAAATAATCTTGTTATTTCACCCACAACAAGCGTGGGCTCCAAAAAAACATTTCAGCACCGACTAAAAACTCTCTGCAAAAAGGAAAGGGAAATTGGGGGATTACACATCTAGGAGTGCTGGTCTAGGATCAGTTTTCACTTTTAAATCATAATGAATAAGATTACATGGATACAGGGGAGATCTGATCCTAGATCAGCACTCCTGCTTTGAGACGCTTTGTGGTTATGAGTCCTGGTCCTATACAGCCACAGATCTGGGAGCAGTTTTACTGCTGTACAACTAGTTCTCTGTTATACTCATTATACACAGAACAAAAATATAAACGCAACATGTAAAGTGTTGGTCCCATGTTTCATGAGCTGAAATAAAAGATCCCAGAAAATGTTCTATACACACAAAAAGCATTTTTTTCCCTCAGATTTGGTGCACAAATGTGTTTACATCCATGTTAGAGAGAATTTCTCCTTTGCCCAGATAATCCATCCACCTGACAGGTGTGGCATAGCAAGAAATTGATTAAACAGCATGATCATTACCCAGGTGCACCTTGGGCTGGGGACACACAACACAATGCCACAGATGGCCTACATTTTTTGACGGAGCGTGCAACTGGCATGCTGACTGCAGGAATGTCCACCAGAGATGTTGTCAGAGAATTAAATGTTGATTGCTATACCACAAGCCGCCTCCAACGTCATTTTAGGGAATTTGGCAATACGTCCAACCGGCCTCACAACCACAGAACATGTGTATGGTGTCGTGTGGACGAGCGGTTTGCTGATGTCAATGTTGAGTGACCCATGGTGGCGGTGGGGTTACGATATGGGCAGGCATAAGCTACGGACAACAAACATAATTGCATTAAATCGATGGCTATTTGAATGCACAGAGATACCGTGACGAGATCCTGAGGCCCATTGCCGTGCCATTCATCTGCCGCCATCACCTCATGTTTCAGCGTGATAATGCACACGGCCCCATGTCGCAAGGATCTTTACACAATTCCTGGAAGCTGAAAATGTCCCAGTTCTTCCATGGCCTGCAATCTCACCAGACATGTTTTTTTTTATTTGCCAAGAGAGTTTTCATCCATACTTTTCATGGCTGTTTATTTACCACCACAGACGGATGTTGGCACTAAGACTGCACTCAGTCAGCTGTATAAGAAAATAAGCAAACAGCTCACCCAAAGGTGGCGCTCCTAGTGGCCAGGAATATTAATGCAGGGAAACTCAAATCAGTTTTACCTCATTTCTATCAGCATGTTAAATGCGTAACCTGAGGGAAAACAATTCTAGATCACCTGTACTCCACACACAGAGACGCGTACAAAGCTCTCCCTCGCCCTCCATTTGGTAAATCCGACCACAATTATATCCTCTTGATATTAAATTAAAGCAGGAAGCACCAGTGAATCGGCCTATAAAAATGTGGTCAGATGAAGCAGATGCTAAACTACAGGACTGTTTTGCTAGCACAGACTGGAACATGTTCCGTGATTCTTCCGATGGCATTGAGGAGTACANGTGGTCAGATGAAGCAGATGCTAAACTACAGGACTGTTTTGCTAGCACAGACTGGAACATGTTCCGTGATTCTTCCGATGGCATTGAGGAGTACACCACATCAGTCACTGGCTTTATCAATAAGTGCATTGAGGACGTCGTCCCCACAGTGACTGTACGTACATACCCCAACCAGAAGCCATGGATTACAGGCAACATTCGCACTGAGCTAAAGGGTAGAGCTGCCGCTTTCAAGGTGCGGGACTCTAACCCGGAAGCTTATCAGAAATCCTGCTATGCCCTCCGATGAACCATCAAACAGGCAAAGCGTCAATACAGGGCTAAGATTGAATCGTACTACACCGGCTCCGACGCGTGTTTTATGTGGCAGGGCTTGTCCTTTGTACAGACTACAAAGGGAAGCACAGTCGCGAGCTGCTCAGTGACATGAGCCTACCAGATGAGCTAAATCACTTCTATGCTCGCATCAAGGCAAGCAACACTGAGGCATGCATGAGAGCATCAGCTGTTCTGGACGACTGTGTGATCACGCTCTCCGTAGCCGACGTGAGTAAGACCTTTAAACAGGTCAACATTCACAAGGCTGCGGAGCCAGACGGCTTACAAGGACGTGTGCTCCGGGCTTGTGCTGACCAACTGACAGGTGTCTTCACTGACATTTTCAACATGTCCCTGATTGAATCTGTAATACCAACATGTTTCAAGCAGACCACCATTGTCCCTGTGCCCAAGAACACTAAGGCAACCTGCCTAAATGACTACAGACCCGTAGCACTCACGGCCGTAGACATGAAGTGCTTTGAAAGGCTGGTAATGGCTCACATTAACACCATTATCCCAGAAACCCTAGACCCACTCTCATTTGCATACTGCCCAAACAGATCCACAGATGACTCAATCTCTATTGCACTCCACACTGCCCTTTCACACCTGGACAAAAGGAAGACCTACGTGAGAATGCTGTTCACTGACTACAGCTCAGCGTTCAACACCATAGTACCCTCAAAGCTCATCACTAAGCTAAGGATCCTGGGACTTAACACCTCCCTCTGCAACTGGATCCTGGACTTCCTGATGGGCCGCCCCCAGGTGGTGAGGGTAGGTAGCAACACATCCGCCACACTGATCCTCAACACTGGAGCCCCTCAGGGGTGCGTGCTCAGTCCCCTCCTGTACTCCCTGTTCACCCACGACTACGTGGCCAGGCACAACTCCAACACAATCATTAAGTTTGCAGATGACACAACAGTGGTAGGCCTGATCACCGACAACGACGAGACAGCCTATAGGGAGGAAGTCAGAGACCTGGCCAGGTGGTGCCAGAATAACAACCTATCCCTCAACATAATCAAGACAAAGGAGATGATTGTGGACTACAGGAAAATGAGGATCAAGCACGCCCCCATTCTCATTGACGGGGCTGTAGTGGAGCAGGTTGAGAGCTTCAAGTTCCTTGGTGTCCACATCACCAACAAACTAGAATGGTCCAAACACACCAAGACAGTCGTGAAGAGGGCACGACAAAGCCTATTCCCCCTCAGGAAACTAAAAAGATTTGGCATGGGTCCTCAGATCCTCAAAAGGTTCTACAGCTGCAACATTGAGAGCATCCTGACTGGTTGCATCACTGCCTGGTGTGGCAACTGCTCGGCCTCTGACCGCAAGGCACTACAAAGGGTAGTGCGAAAGGCCCAGTACATCACCCTCTACACCAGGCGGTGTCAGAGGAAGGCCCTTAAAATTGTCAAATACCCCAACCACCCCAGTCATAGACAGTTTTCTCTACTACCACATGGCAAGCGGTACCGGAGCGCCAAGTCTAGGACCAAAAGGCTTCTCAACAGTTTTTACCCCCAAGCCATAAGACTCCTGAACAGGTAGTCAAATGGTTACCCGGACTATTTGCATTGTGTGCCCCCCCAACCCCTCTTTTACGCTGCTGATACTCTCTGTTTATCATATATGCATAGTCACTTTAACCATACACTCATGTACGTACTACCTCAACTAGCCCGACTAATCNATCCTCCGAGAGCAACTTCTCCCAACCATCCAGGAACAGTTTGGTGACGAACAATGCCTTTTCCAGCATGATGGAGCACCTTGCCATAAGGCAAAAGTGATAACTAAGTGGCTCGGTGAACAAAACATTGATATATTGGGTCCATGGCCAGGAAACTCCCCAGACCTTAATCCCATTGAGAACTGGTGGTCAATCCTCAAGAGGCGGGTGGACAAACAAAAACCCACAAATTCTGACAAACTCCAAGCATTGATTATGCAAGAATGGGCTGCCATCAGTCAGGAAGTGGCCCAGAAGTTAATTGACAGCATGCCAGGGCGGATTGCAGAGGTCTTGAAAAAGAAGGGTCAACACTGCAAATATTGACTCTTTGCATCAACTTCATGTAATTATCGAATAAAAGCCTTTGACACTTATGAAATGCTTGTAATTTTACTTCAGTTCGCCATAGTAACATCTGACAAAAATATCTAAAGACACTGAAGCAGCAAACTTTGTGGAAATTAAAATTTGTGTCATTCTCAAAACTTTTGGCCACGACTGGATATAGCCAAGTTATTACCTCATACATCGACTCACATTCGACTCTGTACTGGTACCCTGTGGATATAGCCAAGGTATTACCTCATACCCCTGCACATCGACTCTGTACTGGTACCCTGTGGATATAAGTTATCAATACCATTTTGGACACTAATGTGTTCCTCACTGAAACCACCACCGCCTGAACCCTGTCTGTCCATTCACTGTATTTGGCTGGTCTACTAGAAACCAAACTATGTTTGAATCAAAAATTGCACCCTATTCCCTATATAGTGCAATACTTTAGACCAGGGCTCTATTCCCTATATAGTGCACTACTTTTGACCAGGGCTCTATTCCCTATATAGTGCCATACTGTTGACCAGGGCCCTATTCCCTATATAGTGCACTACTTTAGATCAGGGCCCTATTCCCTATATAGTGCACTACTTTAGACCAGGGCCCTATTCCCTATATAGTGCACTAGTTTAGACCAGAACCCTATTCCCTATATAGTGCACCATATAGGGTGCAATTTGGGACACTTGCTGCTGTTCATCCTCCCTTACCGCCACAGTTTCCTCATCTGACCACCGTCAGATGAAAGTTAAACTGACGTTTTTTTATATAAACAAGTCAGGAAGTCTCCTTCGGCCCAGTGTTTATTTTAGAGAGCCAACTACCGTTCCATGGACACTGCAGTCCGTCATCAACATTTCTCCCAGGTGAGCTCAGGGGCAGAGGCTGAGCCCAGACGGGCGTAAAGACAAGAGTCTCCACCCAAATGGCACCCTAGTCCCTATATATAGTACACACATTTTTGTTAGGCTTCCTGTTCCCTACAGTGCTTACTTTTACGACCGAATCCAAGGGCTCAAAAGTAGTGCACTGAAATAGGGAATAGGGTGCCATTTGGGACACTGCCGAAGAGGCCCACATCAGCCCCGTCAGCCAATCAGCCCCGTCATCCCCATCAGCCAATCAGCCCCAGCCTAAAGGAAGCATTGTGCCCAGCTCTTTCATTTGATGGTAGCCTGGTTTGTTACGTTTCATTAGCATTGAAATGACCCTTATTAGTGTTGGGTATTTCATCATCAATCTGGTTAATAACTATAATGACGAGGATTGTTTATAATACATTATATTGTTAAATACATTATATATATATCATAATACATTTTATTGTTAAATACATTATATATATCGTAACACATTATATATATATTATAATACATTATGTTTATATCATAATACATTATATTCATATCGTAATACATTATATATATCGTAATACATTATATATATTTTAATACATTATATATATCGTAATACATTATATATATATCGTAATACATTATATATATATATCATAATACATTATATATATTGTAATACATTATATATATTATGATACATTACATATATCGTAATACATTATATATATATATGATAATACATTATATTTATATCGTAAATTTTTATATATATTGTAATACATTATATTTTTACGTTTTAAAGTGCATTTACAGACGGTAAATACTACACAAAACACCAGAATACTTAATACAGATCACATGACAGAATAACACTGTGGAAAGTATGTCAGAGATGAAATACATCAGTCATTCAATAAAAGAGTCTGTAACACATCATTGAGCGAGTCCATAACAACGTCTTCTTACTTTACCCTAAAAGGCTAGGTGGCCGTAACCTGTAAAGGAAGCCACCTTCTGTTCTCTGTTTGTATTGACATCATGAATCAACATATATGAGGCGGTGTGTCTCAATATGTCCTCTCATTCATCTCAGCTGAGGACATTCTGTAGGCAGAATTGTAGTGGCCAAATATCACAGTCCCTTTAACCTGTTCGGGTCTTTCAGAGCAGAAAAAAAAGGCAATGAGACTTTGATCTCCCGAGGGTGCGTGAGAACGATCATATGATATGATGTCACAAGACAAAATTAACAAAACCTGTCTAGCCTGCAGCTTACTGTAAAGGGAGCAGCTTACTGTAAAGGGAGCAGCTGTAAGACTGGAGGAACAGAAACTGATAAGATAAAAGAAAGCTGAGGTGACTTAGAAACTAAAAGGATGACAGTCAGAGTCCACCAGCTAGACAGTCCACCAGCTAGACAGTCCACCTACTAGACAGTCCACCTACTAGACAGTCCACCTACTAGACAGTCCACCAACTAGACAGTCCACCAACTAGACAGTCCACCTACTAGACAGCCCACCNTTGTTCACCTAATACCTATTTTTTACTTAAAAATCGCACTGTTGCTTAGAACCTGTAAGTAAGCATTTCAGTGTAAAGACTACAACTGTTGTATTGATCCATGTCCCTACCTTTTTTTAAGATAGCTGTGATCAACAGATGCATATCTGTATTCCCAGTCATGTGAAATCCATAGATTAGGGCCTAATGAATTTATTTACATTGACTGATTTCCTTATATGAACTGTACCTCAGTAAAATCTTTGAAATTGTTGCAAATTATGTTTATATTTTTGTTCAGTAAACATCGGCAGATGTTCTACACCTGTTGGCAGCTGAGGGAACATAACTTCACAAAACTTTAATTAACTTAACCTTTCTGGGTTATGAACAACGAGACACATTACCGTTGTCTGACAGATAAGAAGATTGCCTTCTTTTTAACCTAACTATTTAAATAGACAGAATACTACTTCCTATGTTTTTCATACTTTTATTATAACTTGGCTTTAAATACATGCTCCTCTTTCTCTGTATCCTTCTCCAACTCAACGTTTCCTTTCTCCTAATTGTCTTTATCTAGACTGTAACAGTTCTCACCTTCAAAAACGATTTCTCTCTCAAAGTTATTCCCTTAACTTTTTTGGTTTTACGCCCACACATTCACTTTGCCTTAGGTGAGCTGAATAAGAAGTGATTAGAGGTAACTTAAGGTCCTAGTGTGTGTGTACGGTAAGGTACGGTCTGGAGAGGTAGGAAAGTAAATTGTGGTCCAAGGGCATCAGGCAGGACAGAATCCTCAAGGGAGGAAGAGGAGAAGAGGGCTGCCTCACCCAATTAACTTACGCTAGGAGGAAGAGGAGACGGGATGGTGCGAGATGAGACGAGAGGAGATGAGAGGTGATGAGAGGGGAGGAGAGGTGAGGTGAGGAGATGAGAGGTGAGGAAAGGGGGGAGAAGACGCCCTCCTAGAGATAGGCACATGTACAGATCGCTAGCAGGAAGCGCTTTGGTATCCGAGGCATTGTGGTTGTGTGTGTGTGTGTGTGTGTGTGTGTGTGTGTGTGTGTGTGTGTGTGTGTGTGTGTGTGTGTGTGTGGTGTGTGTGTGTGTGTGTGTGTGTGTGTGTGTGTGTGTGTGTGTGTGTGTGTGTGTTACGTGTTTAAAACTTATCAGTAAGTCCCCACAAGATAGTAAAACAAACAAAAAATTGAACCAAGATGGGAACATCTTTGGGTTAGTCGCACACAAGGTCAAAGTGCTGTTTCTATGTGGGTTAGGGTTTAAGGTTAGAATTAGAATTAGAAATTAGGGTTAGAAGCTAGGGTTGAAGGTTAGGGTTAAGCTTTATGGTTAAGGTTAGGCTTCTTAGGGTTAAGGTTAGGGTTAGCGGGTAAGAGTACGGTGTTTAGAGTTAAGGTAGTGTTAGGGAAAATATCATTTTGATGGGACTGAAATTGTTGTCCCCAAAATTAGCTGTACAAGACTGTGGTGTGTGTGTGTGTGTGTGTGTGTGTGTGTGTGTGTGGTGGGTGGTGTGTGTGGTGTGTGTGTGTGTGGTGTGTGTGTGTGTGTGTGCAAGCCAGTTTGTTCAAGAATTACATGTTGAAATTGGACATCTATGCTGTCCTGAGGAGTTGGAAATTGCCTCAAAACCAGCCACTAGAGGCAACAGTGAGCACTATTACCATCAAGTAGGCCTGGGTTTCTGCTGAGTTGTTGTGGTGAGGGGGTGGAGAGGTGGAATCCATGCCTCCTGGATTCACAAGGTGTGTGTTTGATCCTGGTCACAGAACCGTTTTATTATAGTTTGGTTTTAACCCTATACAATCCTTAACCAGTACTTAACCGCATTCAGAAGGAAGACTAAACTTATATGTTTTAAGCTCTAACCCAATCCTAACCCTTACCTTAACCATTCAGAAGGAGAGACCTAAACTAATGTTTTAACCTATCTCATCCTTACCAGTTACCTTAACCATTCAGATTATGAAA
Source organism: Salvelinus sp. IW2-2015 (assembly GCF_002910315.2). Lineage (NCBI taxonomy): Eukaryota > Metazoa > Chordata > Actinopteri > Salmoniformes > Salmonidae > Salvelinus > Salvelinus sp. IW2-2015. Next base: position 214,416 of record NW_019942887.1, on the reverse strand, counting down.
ACTAAATCTTAACCCCTTAACTTCCAGATTGATTTTTACAACCACTCTTTACGACACCTGGCGTTATATGTATATGGTGGCATTCTATTGGCGGAAATAGAATTAAACTCGTTACTATGAGATGATGGTATGGTCGCCTTTGCTTCCGGCTGTAACCAACAAAGTAATCCATCCAATGGTACGATTCGATGTATGTTGGAGTTTATGGAGCGTGCAATGGATGTCATCAGCACCCAGAGGCTTTGAGCCGTTGACGAGAATGTGGATGCGATCTTGGAAAATATTTCGGCAGTGTTTTTGTTGCTTATATGTCGTCCCATTGAGTTATAAAATTAGCGGGAATGAACGTAAGTTGTCCTCCTCTTTTACTATACGGCCGGGAAACACAGTTAATCGATATATTTCATAACTTTCACATTTGCGAATGAAGAGGATAAAGAGAGAAGTTCGCGAAAAGGCACTGGATCAGTTTGAATGCAGTGATTGTTCACCAAATGAAGAACGCGACGTATAAAATTATGTGTTTCTCTATCGTAAGACAACAGAATAGGGTTTAAAGTTTGTCGTCTTTCTTACAGATTTTAAATGAAAAGCACAAGCACGTGTAATTTGTAGACGCTAACCCTCATCTATACCTCATCTATGCTTCGAGATCAGATTTGTGTTTGATATAATGACTCCCAACTTAGAGAAAGATTGGCTTGCGGGAGTGGTAAGTTTAACATGTTGGACATCCGCAGTAAACCAAATATGTCAGGCGAATGAGCTGAGCACAATTCCAATATTAAAAACCATTTAGCCCACACCAGCCAAACCACTGCTATGGAGGTCTGGAAAAGCACAACGGTGCTAATTTTGTGACAAGGCACAAGGGGCGCCTATAGCAAAGAATCACAAGAAATATGACTCTGTACCAAGGAATAAACAAGCAATAAATGACTTTGACAAAGGAATCACAAGCCAATATGACTCTGACCAAAAAGGAATCGACAAAGCAAACACATGACTTTGACGCAAGAATCAGAAATACAAGAAATCACAAGCAATAGACTCTGACCAATCAGGAATCACAGCCAATATGACTCTGACAATCACAGGCAATATCTGACAAAGATCAAACTCATGACTCTGACCAAAGGAATCCAAGAATATGACTCTGACCAAGATACGAATGACACAGATTACACATATGACTTGACCAAGATCACTATACAGCTAATATGACTTGACCGAAAGGAATCACAAGACAAAGACTCTGCCCCAAAATCACAAATAAATGACTTCTGACCAATACGGATCACAGCAATATGAACTCTGACCAAAAGGAATCACAAGCAGTTATTATTGTAGGGTTCAGACACTCTGTACTGGACTGTGTATAATAGCAAGTTATTACCTCATACCGCTGCACAATGGACTATGTACTGGACCTCCCGTGTACAGTCGCGTGGCCAAAAGTTTTTGAGCAATGACGCAAATAATTAATTTTCATAAAGTCTGTGCTGCGCACAGTTTGTATGATTGCAATTTGCAGATACTTCCGAATGTTCAAGAAGAGTGATATCAGATGAATAGCAATTAATTTCAAAGTCCCTTTTGCCATGCAAATGAACTCTATCCGCCCAAAAACATTTCCCACTAGCATTTCAAGCCTGTCACAAACGGACCAGCTGACATCATGTCAGAGATTCTCTCGTTAACACAGGTGTGAGTGTTGACGAGGAAAGGATGGGAATCAACTCTCGTCATGCTGATTGAGTTGAATACAGACTGAAGCTTCAAAAGGAGGTATGCTTGGAATCATTGGTTCTTCCTCTGTCACACCATGGTTAACGCTGCAAGGAAACACAGTCCGTCCATCATTGCTTGGCACAGAAAAGGGCTTCACAGGCCAGGATATTGCTGCACATAAGATGCACACTAAATCACCAATTTTATCAGATCATCAAAGAACGTCAAGGAGAGCGGGTTCAAATTGTAGAAAGAAGGCTTCAGGGCGCCAATTGGATTGGGCCACCAATCCAGTACAAGCTTGCTCAGGAATGGCAGCAGGCAGGTTGTGAGTGCATCTGCACGCACAGTGAGGCGGAAGCCTTTTGGAGGATGGCCTGGTGTCAGAAAGGGGCGCAAAGAAGCCACTTCTCTCCAGGAAAGAAACATCAGGGACAGACTTGAGTATTCTGCAAAAGGTTACAGGGAGTTGGACTGCTGAACGGACTGGGGTAAAGTAATTTTTCTCTGATGAATCCCCTTTCCAGGATTGTTTGGGGCATCCGAAAAAAGCTTGTCTGGAGAAGACAAGGATGGCGCTACCATCAGTCCTGTGTGCATGCCGAACAGTAAAGCAATCACTGAGACCATTCATGTTGTGGGGGTTGCGTTCTCAAGCAAAAGGAGTGGGCTCACTCACAATTTTGCCTTAAGAACACGCCATGAATAAAGAGAATGGTAAAACCAAACAATCTCTCCGTAGAGGCAACTTCTCCCAAGCCATCCAGGAACAGTTTGGTGACGAACTAAATCCTTTTCCAGCATGATGGAGCACCTTGCCATATAAGGCAACAAGTGATAACTAAGTGGCTCGGTGAACAAAACATTGATAGTATTGGGTCCATGGCCAGGAAACTCCCACAGACCTTAAGTCCCATTGAGAACTGGTGGTCAATTCGCCTCAAGAAGGACGTGTGGACAGAACAAACAGACCGCACCAAATTACTGACAAACTCCAGCATTGATTATGCAAGAATGGGCTGCCATCCAGTCAGGAAGTGGCCCAGAAGTTGAATGACAGCATGCCAGGCGGATTGGCAGAGGTCTTGAAAAAAGAAGGTCAACACTGCAAATATTGACTCTTTGCATCACTTCAATGTAATTATCGAATAAAGAGCTTGACACTTATGAAATGCTGTATTTACTTGCAGTTCCCATAGTAACATCTGACAAGAAATATCCTAAAGACACTGAAGCAGCAAACTTTGGTGGAAATTAATAATTTGTGTCATTCTCAAAACCTTGGCCACGACTGGTAGTAGCCAAGTTATTACTCATACATCGACTCACATTCGACTCTGTACTGGTACCCTGTGGATATAGCCAAGGTATTAACCTCATACCCCTGCACTCGACTCTGTACTGTACCTGTGGATATAGTTATCAATACCATTTGGACACTAATGTGTTCCTCACTGAAAACCACACCCCGCCTGAACCCTGTCTGTCCATTCATGTATTTGGCTGGGTCTGACTAGAAACGCAAACTATGTTTGAATAAAATTGCACCCTATTCCTATATAGTGCAATACTTTAACCAGGGCTCTGTCCCTAATATAGTGCACTACTTTTGACCAGGGCTCTATTCCCTAATATGCATACGTGACCAGGCTATCCTAAGTGATTACTAGATCCAGGGCCCCTATCCCTATATAGGTGCACTACTTTAGAGTCAGGGCCCTATTTCCCTATATAGTGCACTGAGTTTAGACCAGGCTACCCCTTTATGCCTAGTTAGCAGAACCCACCTATATAGTGCACGAATAAGTGCAATTTGGGACACTTGCTGCTGTTCATCCTCCCTTACCGCACAGTTTCATCACTGACAGCCGTCAGATGAAAGTTAAAGCTGACGTTTTTTTATATAAAAATGTCACGAAGTCTCCTTCGGGCCCCAGTGTTTAATTTTAGAGAGCCAACTACCGTTCCATGGACACTGCAGTCCTCATCAACATTTCTCAGGTGAGCTCAGGGCAGAGGCTGAGCCCAAACGGCGCGTAAAGACAAGAGTCCCACCGCAAATGGCACCCTAGTCCTAGAATATAGTAACACACATTTTGCTTAGGCTTCCTGTTCCCTACAGTGTGTACTTTTACGACCGAATCCACGGGCTCAAAGTAGCTGCACTGAAATAGGGAATAGGGTGCCATTTGGGTAACACTGCGAGAGGCCACATCAGCCCCCGTCAACCCAATCAGCCCCGTCATCCCCATCAGTCCAATCAGGCCAGCCTAAGGAAGCATTGTGCCCAAGCTCCCTTTCATTGATGGTAGCCTGGTTTGTTTACGTTCATTAGCATTGAAATGCCCTTATGTAGTGTTGGGTATTTCATCAATCAATCTGGTAAAATAACTATAATGACGAGATGTTGTTTATAATACATTAATATTGTAAATACATTATATATATACATAATAAATTTTATTTGTTAAATACATTATATATATCGTAACAACATTATATATATATTGATACATACATTATGTTTTATATCATAATACATTATATCATATCGTAATACATTAATATATATCGTAATCCATTATATATATTTTAATACATATAATATCGTAATAATTATATATACGTAATATACATTATATAATATATATCATAAATACATTTTTTTTTAGTATATATTGTAATCTTATATATATTATGAATACATTACATATATCGTAATACATTATAATATATATATGATAATAATGATGATTATATCGTAAATTTTTATATATATTGTAATACATTATCATTTTTCGTTTTAAAGTGGCATTTACAGACGGTAAAATACTACACAAAACACAAGAATCTTAATACAGATCACATGAACAGATAACACTGTGGAAAGTTATGTCAGAGATGAAATACATCATCCCATTCAAAAAGATCCTGTAACACATCATTGAAGTCGAGTCCATAACAACGTCTTTTACTTAACCCTACAAGGCTAGGTGGCCGTAACCTGTAAAGGAAGCCACCTTCTGTTCTCGTTCTGTATTGACATATGAATCAACAATATGAGGCGGTGTGTCTCAATAGTCCTCGTCATTATCTCAGCTTGAGGACAATTCTGTAGGCAGAATTGTAGTGGCCAAATACACAGTCCCCTTTAACCTGTTGGTCCTTTTCAGAGCAGATAAAAATAAGGCAATGAGACTTTGGATCTCCCGAGGTTGCGTGAGAACGATCAATATGGATATGTGTACAAAAGCAAAATTACAAACCTGTCTAGCCGCAGCTTACCTGTAAAGGGGCAGCTTACTGTAAAGGGAGCAGCTGTAAAGACTGGAGGAACAGCAAACTGATAAGATAAAGAGAAGCTTGAGGTGACTTGAAACTAAAAGGATGACCAGGTCAGAGTCCACCAGCTAGACAGTCCTACCACCTCAGACAGTCCACCTACTAGACAGTCCACTACTAGACAGTCCACACTAACAGATCCCACCAAACTAGACAGTCCACCAAGCTAGACAGTCCCACTCTATCTAGACAAGCCCCACCTACTAGACAGTCACCTACTAGAAGTTCCCACCAATTAGACAGCCCACCTACTAGACAGCCCAATCCAAATAGACAGCCCACCAACTAACAGCCAACCTACTATGACAGCCCACCAACTTAGATGGCAGTCCACCAATAGCTCACCGAGGCAGTCCACCAGCAGACAGTCCCCAAACTAACAGTGCCACAACTAGACAGTCCACCAGCTAGACAGTTCCACCAATTAGACCAGCCCACACAGACAGCCCCACCAACTGAGACAGTCACCTACTGACAGCCCACTCATACAGCAGCCCACCAGCTAGACAGTCCACCAATTTAGA
>NW_019942887.1:202964-208794 GCF_002910315.2 Salvelinus sp. IW2-2015 | reverse complement strand
AGAAGTGAAGAGAGGGGATGAGAGGTGAGGAGAGGAGAGGAGAGGTGAGGAGATGAGAGGTGAGATGAGGAGAGGGAGGAGAGGAGAGGTGATGAGAGGAGAAGAGAGGAGAGCTGAGGAGAGAAGATGAGAGGTGAGGAGAGGAGAGGTGAGGAGATGAGAGGGGAGGAGAGGTGAGGAGAGGGAATGAGAGGTGAGGAAAGGGGATGAGAGGTGAGGAGAGGGGAGAGGAGAGTGAGGAGAGGGGAGGTGAGTTGAGAAGAGGGGAAGTGAGGTGAGGTGAGTGAGAAGAGGGGAAGTGAGGTGAGGAGAGGCAGGGGAGGGGAGGAGAGGAGAGAGAAGGGAGGAGAGGAGATAAGAGGTGAGGAGAGGGGAGGAGAGGTGAGGAGAGGAGAAGGGAGGATAAGTGAGGAGAGGAGATGAGAGGTGAGGAGAGGAGAGAGGAGGAGTGGAGAAGAGAGGAAAGGAGAGAGGATGAAAGGGGAGGAGAGGGAGGAGAGGAGAGGAGAGGGAGAGAGGGAGGAGAGGAGATAGAGGAGTGGAGATGAGAGGTAAGGTGAGGAGAGGTGGAGAGGAAAGAGAGACTGAGGAGGAGAGATGGAAGGCGGTGACGGGAGGAAAAAAAGAATCTTCTCTTGCATCTAACCATCTCTCTCTCCCACCCCTCTCTCTTCTCTCTCTCTCCCCCTCTCTCTATTTCTCTCTTGCCCCCTCTCTCGCTCTCTGAGGATATTGTATAGTATTGAGACGTGAGTATATTGTATAGTATTGAGAAGTGAGTATATTGTATAGTATTGAGAAGTGAATATATTGTATAGTATTAAGAAGTGAGTATATTGTATTGTATTAAGAAGTGAGTATATTGTATAATATTGAGAAGTGAGTATATTGTATAATATTGAGAAGTGAGTATAAAGTATAGTACTGAGAAGTGAGTATATTGTATAATATTGAGAAGTGAATATATTGTATAATATTGAGAAGTGAGTATAATGTATAGTACTGAGAAGTGAGTATATTGTATAATATTGAGAAGTGAGTATATTGATATAATATTGGGAAGTGAATATATTGTATAATATTGAGAAGTGAGTATAATGTATAGTACTGAGAAGTGAGTATATTGTATAATATTGAGAAGTGAGTATATTGTATAATATTAAGAAGTGAGTATGTTGTATAATATTGAGAAGTGAGTATACTGTATAATATTGGGAGTGAATATATTGTATAATATTGAGAAGAGAGTATAATGTATAGTACTGAGAAGGGAGTATATTGTATAATATTGAGAAAGTGAATATATTGTATAATATTGAGAAGTGAGTATAATGTATAGTACTGAGAAGTGAGTATATTGTATAATATTGAGAAGTGAGTATATTGTATAAATTGAGAAGTGAGTATATTGTATAATATTGAGAAGTGAGTATACTGTATAATATTGGGAAGTGAATATATTGTATAATATTGAGAAGTGAGTATAATGTATAGTATGAGAAGTGAGTAAATGTAAATTGATATAATTGAGAATATGAAGATAGTGATATAATGATATAATTTGAGAAGTGAGTATATTTGTAATGAATAGTAAGATATGATGTTTAGTTTTAAGAGAGTAACTGATAATATTGAGAAGGAGAAGTATATTATAATAGGTTAAGAAGTGAGTATATTGTATAATATGAGAAGTGAGTATAATGTATAATAGTGAGAATGAGTATATATGTATTATATTGAGAAGTGAGTATATTGATATATTGAGAAGTGAGTATATTGTATAATATTAGAGAAGTGAGTTTATAATATTGAGAAGTGAGTATATTTTATATAGGTTAGAGAAGTTAGTATATTGGTATAATATTGAGAAGTGAGTATAATGGTATAAATATTGAGAAGTGAGTATATTGTATAATATGAGAAGTGAGTATAATGTATAATATTGAGAAGTGAGTATATTATATGAGGAGAGAAGTGAGTATATTGTATAATATTGAGAAGTGAGTATTATTGTATAATATTGAGAAGTGAGTATAATGTATAGTACTGAGAAGTGAGTATATTGTATAATATTGAGAGAAGTGAGTATATGTATAGTACTTGAGAAGTGAGTATAATGTATAGTACTGAGAAGTGGAGTATAATGTATAGTACTGAGCGGTGAGTATATTGTAAATAATATTGAGAAGTGAGTATAATGTATAATATTGAGAAGTGAGTGTATAATGTATAATGATTGAGAAGTGAGTATAATGTATAGTACTGAGGAAGTGAGTATATTGTATAATATTGAGAAGTGAGATAATGTATAGTACTGAGAAGGTGAGTATAATGCTTATAGTACTGAGGAAGTGAGTATAATGTATAGTACTGAGGGTGAGTATAATTGTATAGTACTGAGAAGTGAGTATATGTATAGTACTGTAGAAGTCGAGGCTCTTATAATGATATTGTAGTTGATAGACAGCCCACCTACTAGACAGCCCACCTACTAGACAGTCCACCAACTAGACAGTCCACCAACTAGACAGTCCACCAGCTAGACTGGCCACCAGCTAGACTGGCCACCAGCTAGACAGTCCACCAGCTAGACAGTCCACCAAATAGACAGTCCACCATATAGACAGTCCACCAGCTAGACAGTTCACCAAATAGACAGTTCACCAAATAGACAGTCCACCAACCAGAGTTTGTCTTAGCAGTTACATTTCTCCAACCCATCCCCTTTAGCTGTTTAACAAAACAACGTGTCTGGGTGACACCTTTGTTGTTTTTCAAATGCCTGATTGTCATTTTAACTCCTCCATTGAATATGTGGTAAATAGGAAGGTGAGCCTCAGAGCTGTAGGAAGTTCCTCATTCTCAGCATTGTATCTGGTTCTCTCTCCTGTCCCATGTGTSCATCCACCTCATCTGCCTGTAGACTCCTCCCTCTGGGGTGGCAGACAGTATAATACACGAGCAGACAGGCCAGTCCTAGAACGGTCCCTCCAAATATCAGCAGAGTCACCGGCCAGAAGTACTCAGTATCGTTAGACTCTGGCCTCACCAGAACCAGCAGCAAGGGACCAGAGAAGTTCACTAACGCAAAGAGAACATAGTACACAGCCATCGGCCAACGTGTATCCTGTCCTTTCACGTTAAAGAAGGTGAATATGAGGACGACTCCCACGATGATCCGATAGAGCCTCTCTAGACCTTTAGACTTGCAGAAGTCAGTACGGACCCAATGGGCCCAGACGGTTCCAGCCAGCCAGACGACAGCCATTCCCAGGGTACTGTAGGGGCTGAGGATGAGGAAGAGGCTGAGGCTGAGGATGTGAGAGGTGATGGTCAACAGCTTGTACAGGAGGTAGACGAAGGTAGGGAGGCCAGAAGGCATCTCTCGGACCTAGGGATATTAATTATTATTATTTTATATATATGTATCACTATATGATCATATGTTTATGTTATTGTATATTATTATATTATATATTATTATTATATTACCTGGGGTAAGGATCGGCGGAGACACCGGCGGTAATCCACTATAGCCCAGGCGATGTTGATGAATGAGCCCACCATGCAGATGCCTGGACAGGGGAAGATGAGACACAGATTAGAGAAGGATCTGGAGAGACAGGCATGTGAGAGACAGACACGTGAGAGACAGACATGTGAGAGACAGACAAGTGAGAGACAGGCATGTGAGAGACAGGCATGAGAGAGACAGACATGTGAGAGACAGGCATGTGAGAGACAGACATGTGAGAGACAGACATGTGAGAGACAGACAGGTGAGAGACAGGCATGTGAGAGACAGACATGTGAGAGACAGACATGTGAGAGACAGACACGTGAGAGACAGACATGTGAGAGACAGACAAGTGAGAGACAGGCATGTGAGAGACAGGCATGTGAGAGACAGACATGTGAGAGACAGACATGTGAGAGACAGACATGTGAGAGACAGGCCATGTGAGAGAGACAGGCATTGAGAGAGACAGCCATGTGGGAGAGACTGTGAGAGAGACGTCATGTGAGAGACAGTACTGTGAGGCCTGCTAAAGGGTGGACTAGATGATGACAGCGAGGACCATTATGTGCATGACCTGACAGACCAGTGTTCATCATCGTGAGAGACAGACTGTGGAGACAGGCATTGTGAGAGCGGCATGTGAGAGACAGACATGTGAGAGAGACCAGACAGTGAGACGCGGCTAGTCTTAGTGGGGGAATGACCTCGGGAGCGAGTTAATAAGAACTGTCGGAGACAGAACTGCTCTCATATGTGAGAGCGACAGGCACTGTGAGAGCCAGGGCATGTGAGAGGACAGACATGTGAGAGACGCCATGTGGGGAGTAACACGACAGGCCTGTCTAGTGGAATGACCCGGCATCTTATAAAACGTACTGTTGCAGGAATCAGGTCACGTGAGAGCAGACATGTGAGAGAGCAGGATGTCGAGAGACAGGCATGTTGAGAAGACAGAACGTGTGAGAGATGACAGAAGAAAACATGTTGACGCAGGCATGTGATGAGACAGACACGTGAGAGACAGACATGTGTGAAGGACAGTGCACGGTGAGAGACAGGTCATGTGAGAGACACAGGCATTGTGAGAACGGCATGTGAGAGACAGCACAGTGAGAGAGACAGGCACGTGAGAGACAGGATGGAGAGACAGGCACGTTAGAGACAGACATTGTGGAGACGCCATGTGAGGAGATCAGACATGTGGAGAGGACGGCACGTGAGAGAAAGCGCTGTGAGAGCCCCATGCGATGTGTCAGCAGACAGGTCGTAGCATTGCCGAATGAGTCGCCGGACGTAGACATATGGCAATCAGCATATGGTATGAGACTCAAGCATGGCCTGTCTATGGTAGTGAATGAACGAACACGGGACATCTTTGTGAGATAAGACAACCGATTCAACTTCGTCTGGTCTAGAGTGACCAATGAGCCCGGATTCAATAACTAACTGTTCATGTTGAGAGATCAGGACCCTGTCTGTGAGATGGCCTCGGCTTGATTGAAGACAAGCCCTAGGTGTCATCCTGTCTAGTGGTGACCGGATTTATATAACTGAGAGGATTTACATGTCCTAGGCGATCAGATTGTGGAAAGACGGACATGTGAGAGACAGGCATGTTGAGAGAGACATGTGAGAGACACGACCTGTGAGATAATTGCGGTAGTGGTAGAAAGATCAAAGAGGCAGCAGATCTAGTGTGGTTTAGTCTGGTTCTAGTCTGGGTTCTAGTCTGGTTCTAGTCTAGTTGTAGTCTGGTTTTTTAAGTCTAGATATAGTGTGGTTCTAGTCTGTGTAGAATCTAGTGTGGTTCTAGTTGTGGTTCTAGTCTGTTCTGTCTGGTTCTAGTGTTGTTTGTCTGGTTTTCTAGTGTTGTTCTAGTCTGGTTCTAGTCTAGATGTAGTTCTATTGTGGTTCTAGTGTGGTTCTAGTGTGGGTTCTAGTATGGTTCTATGTGGGTCTAGTGTATTTCTTAGTCTAGGTCTATGTGTTGGTTTCTAGTGGTGGTTCTAGTGTGGTTTCTAGTTAGTTTCGTGTGGTTCCTAAAGTTGGGGTTGGGTCTAGTGTGGGTCTAGTCTAGATCCATGTGGTTCTTATGTGGTTCTAGTCTGATTAGAGTGGTTTTCTAGTGTGGTTTAGTCTATGATCTAGTCTAGTTACTAGGTGTTTCTAGTCTGGTTGTTGTTTTTTTCTAGTCTAGTTTGTGTGGTTCTTAGTCTGGTTCTAGTGTGGTTCTAGTCTGGTTCTTAGTTGCGTTCTAGTCTGGTTCTAGTTCTTTGGTTTTCTAGTGTCGGTTCTAGTCTGGTTTCTAGT
>NW_019942887.1:184499-202939 GCF_002910315.2 Salvelinus sp. IW2-2015 | reverse complement strand
TCTCGCTCCCCCTCCCTCTATCCCCCCTCTCTCTCTCCCTCTCTTCTCTCCCCCACCCTATCCCCCTCTTCTCTGTATCTCTCTCTCTATCCCCACACCTCTCTCTCTCTCTCTCTCTCTCTCTCTCCTCTCCCCTCTTATCCCCCCTCCTCTCTTTCTCCCCCCTCATCCCCTCTTCTCTCCCTCTCTATCCCCACACCTCGCTTCTCTCTCTCTTCTCTCCCCTCATCCCCCCTCTCTCTGTTCTCCCCTCCGCTCTATCCCTCCCCTCCTCTCTCCCTTCTCTCCTCCTCCCTCCCCTCTATCCCCCCTCTCTCTTATCTCTCTCTCTATTCCCCACACCTCTCGGGCTCTTCTCTTTCTATCCCCCCACCTCAACACACCACCACACACACACACACACACACACACACACACACACACACACACACACACACAATACTCACATTGTATTATGGACTTGTGTCCACCGCCCAGCAGGATATACAACTGGAAGAGGAGCTGAGGAGCACTCTCCAGGAACGTCTCAAACAGTTTGAGCATGCTCAGATCGGTCGCCTGACCAAACAGGACCAGGTGGACCTCTCTGGGGAATTCAACAGTCCCAGGTGACTTGGACCACACCGCCCTGTATCCTGCCTTCAACAGGTGGTAGTACCTAACGGAGAGGGAGAGAGAGAGAGATGTGTGTTGGTATAGAGATAAACAGACTGCGACAACCTGATTGGCTGAAGGCGATACGTAAACACCCGGGACTAGTATTAGCCACTGTAGCATTGTGGTGGAAAATGATGTTTCATGTTATCCTTGCCTTCTCGAAATTAAATCGAGTTAATAAGGAAGAAAATTGAAGGCTGAATGGAGAATGGTTTATGTACAAACCGATCCACGGGTTATACAAGTGTATAGGCCGGCTGCATAGGTTCCCCTTTCGGACGGTAAGACGAAACGACTCAGTATCGCTATCTGCCGGGCCTTTGAGCTACAACTAACCAAACAAGTTGGGGAAGCCAACGTTATAACTTACTAAGTTACTGGTAGCACAGTCGCAGGCTGACAATAGAGGTGTGTGACTACTCAGCCATATCTTGTGGCTAGATAGCTACTGGTAATTTACCAAAGTTACTGGAATATTCAGCAATTTTAGTAATTAACAGGTAATCTATAGCAATCCATGGTAACTGGTAATTTATACTTTACATTTTTTTTCATATCGTATTAAAAAAATATACATCTGTGTCATTATTGTCCATGAGTTTCTAGTAGATTGAGCATATGGTTCAAGAGAAAAGAGTCTAATTAATAAAATAAGCATCTAATTAACAATGGCATTTTTCAATTAACTCTGCATGTCTTCCAACTCTTTACTTTTTTTCATAACCACCAAAACATTTACAACAAAGACATATAGATATTGTAAAAAGGATATTTCATGTTTAATATTTAGTATATAGTATACTATTATTATACTATTATTTAGTATAATAGTTTAATATTAAAACACCAATGTTCACTAAGATGATGGTTTATATTTAGGTTAATAAAGTTAACAGATTTGTCATTCTACTTTTAGTTTTTAAATCATCTTATTGTATTATTTCCTATATTTTACATGTGATAATGCCACACAGAGGGCCAGAGATAATTACATACACCAGTGATAATCTGAAGTACCCCAAAAACTGCCACTACATGTCTTATGAGAATTTACATAAAATCCTTGAAAGTTACCCAAATTCTGGTAGTTTATTGGTCAACTTTGTAAGTTTCCAGTAATATACCGTCCGTTTGCAACCCTAACCTTGTGAACTTCTCAAGCTAACATCACTATAAAGTTGATAACAGATATAGTAATCACATTTCACCCTTTACATCTTCACATACCTGGTGAAGATGCCCATCTGCATAACATGGAGTCCAATCAGTCTCCCTCTGTTCATTCCAGATATCAGCTTGTCTCCACCAGGATTAAACAGTGGGTTCCTCATGTCATCTCTGTACCAGGTGTAGCTGAAGACCTGTGAGGCTGCTGATCCAATCACCACAAACAGTAGAGTCAGTCCAGCCCAGACCAGGTTTCCGACCAGGAAGTACTTCACTGCTAGTCCCACATCTGTCACAATGTCCACCAGGTAAAAGCCCAGTCCTATGATTGTACAGATCCATCGTATTTTAGTAAACTCCGAGTCTGTTTGAAGCATGTTTGCTGGTCAGGGTTTCACTTAACGGTAAATCCTAATTTCCACTTAAATCAAATGTTCACTTAGCCTCCCAGTGACTTCAATGCATGAGCAAGTGGAAATTCATTAGTTAGATGCTGTGGCTGGGTAATACTGGCTGAGCTTGTTTTTGGAGTTGGTGGTTCTGGACGGGTCAGTAAACAATGTTCCGACAGGACTGAGATTTCCCGAGACTATTCTGTCCCCAATAATGTTTGAGATGACAAGTTCCTCATGACCTGTAAATGTATAGAAAGTACAGAATATTATTAGGACAAAGTACAGAATATTATTAGGACAAAGTATAGAATATTATTATGACAAAGTACAGAATATTATTAGGGGAAAGTATCTGATATATCAGTATAATTTAGTCACATGCATAATTGTGACGCCATGAAACTATGAACAGATAAATAAACATTTAAACGTTCAAATCCATACATTGCCGTGACTGTACATTTATTCAGATGATGTGGCCTGCTTCCCAGATTGACCTTTGCCTGCTCTTTTCTCATCATAAAGGGAGAGAGGTAAGGTAGTAGGTAAGGTAGTAGAGAGAGGTAAGGTAACAGACGAAAACAAACAGATAATAATAGAGACAGGTAATGTAATAGACTAATAGAGAGAGGTAAGGTAAGTAGAGACAGGTAATGTAATAGACTAATAGAGACAGGTAATGTAATAGACTAATAGAGACAGGTAATGACCATAGAGAGAGGTAAGGTAGCACAGACAGGTAATGTAATAGACAAATAGGGAGAGGTGATGTAATAGACTAATAGAGAGAGGTAATGTAATAAGACTAATAGAGAGAGGTAATGTAATATACTAATAGAGAGAGGTAATGTAATAGACCAATAGAGAGAGGTAATGTAATAGGCTAATAGGAGAGGTAATGTAATAGACTAATAGAGAGAGGTAATGTAATAGACTAATAGGAGATGTTAATGTAATAGACTAATAGAGAGAGGTAATGTATAGAGTAATAGAGAGGATGTAATAGACTAATAGAGAGAGGTAATGTAATAGACTAATATAGACAGGTAATGCAATAGACCAATAGAGAGAGGTAATGTAATAGACTATATGAGAGAGGTAATGTCGTAGACTAATAGAGACAGGTAAGGTAGTTGAGACAGGTAATGTAATAGACCAATAGAGAGAGGTAATGTAATAGACTAATAGCGAGAGGTAATGTAATAGACTAATAGAGAGAGGTAATGTCGTAGACTAATTGAGAGAGGTAATGTAATAGACTAATAGAGACAGGTAAGGTAGTTGAGACAGGTAATGTAATAGATGAATAGAGAGAGGTAATGTAAATAGACTAATAGGGAGAGGTAATGTAATAGACTAATATGGAGGGTAATGTAATAGACTAATAGCGAGAGGTAATGTCGTAGACTAATAGAGACATGTAAGGTAGTTGAGACAGGTAATGTAATAGACTAATAGGGAGAGTAATGTAATAGACTAATAGAGACATGTAAGGTAGTTGAGACAGGTAATGTAATAGCCTATAGAGAGAGGTAATGTAATAGACTAATGGGAGAGGTAATGTAATAGACTAATAGAGAGAGGTAAGGTAGTAGAGACAGGTAATGTAATAGACTAATAGAGACATGTAAGGTAGTTGAGACAGGTAATGTAATAGACTAATAGAGAGAGGTAATGTAATAGACTAATAGGGAGAGGTAATGTAATAGACTAATAGGGAGACGTAATGTAATAGACTAATAGAGAGAGGTAAGGTAGTTGAGACAGGTAATGTAATAGACTAATAAAGAGAGGTAAGGTAGTAGAGCAGGTAATGTAATAGACTAATAGGGAGACGTAATGTAATAGACTAATAGAGAGAGGTAAGGTAGTTGAGACAGGTATGTATAAGACTAATAAAGAGAGGTAAGGTAGTAGAGACAGGTAATGTAATAGACTAATAGAGAGAGGTAAGGTAGTAGAGACAGGTAATGTAATAGACTAATAGGGAGACGTAATGTAATAGACTATAGAGAGAGGTAAGGTAGTTGAGACAGGTAATGTAATAGACTAATAAAGAGAGGTAAGGTAGTAGAGACAGGTAATGTAATAGACTAATAGAGAGAGGTAAGGTAGTAGAGACAAGTTAGTAATAGACTAATAGAGAGAGTAATGTAATAGACTAATAGGGAGACGTAATGTAATAGACTAATAAAGAGAGGTAAGGTAGTAGAGACAGGTAATGTAATAGACTAATAGGGAGAGGTAATGTAATAGACTAATAGAGACAGTAATGTAATAGACTAATAGAGAGAGGTAATGTATAGACTAATAGGGAGAGGTAATGTAATAGACTAATAGGGAGAGGTAATTGTACTAGACTATAGAGAGAGGTAATGTAATAGACTAATAGAGACAGGTAAAGTAGTTGAGACAGGTAATGTAATAGACTAATAAAGAGAGGTAAGGTAGTAGAGACAGGTAATGTAGTAGACTAATAGGGAGAGGTAATGTAATAGACTAACAGAGACGTGTAATGTAATAGACTAATAGAGACAGGTAATGTAATAGACTAATAGAGAGAAGGTAAATGTAATAGACTAATAGAGACAGGTAATGTAATAGACTAATAGAGAGAGGTAAGGTAGTAGAGACAGGTAATGTAATAGACTAATAGAGACAGGTAATGTAATGACTAATAGAGACAGGTAATGTAATAGACTAATAGAGAGAGGTAATGTAATAGACTAATAGAGACAGGTAAGGTAGTTGAGACAGGTAATGTAATAGACTAATAAAGAGAGGTAAGGTAGTAGAGACAGGTAATGTAATAGACTAATAGGGAGAGGTAATGTAATAGACTATAGAGACAGGTAAGGTAGTTGAGACAGGTAATGTAATAGACTAATAAAGAGAGGTAAGGTAGTAGAGACAGGTAATGTAATAGACTAATAGAGAGAGGTAATGTAATAGACTAATAGGGAGAGGTAATGTAATAGACTGCTGATAACATGTCCTGCCTAACAGCACTACAACAGGAATCTAATCAATCAGTGTCATGTAACAGGTGAGCTCTCCCTCCGTGTCCTGAACAATTACATAACCTCCTGTAGGAGGGAGCTTCTGTTTCTTAGCTTGCTTTACAAAAATAAACCTTTTTAAACATTGCAACCAAATGTGACTTTTTCACTGAAGGACTACTTCTTCATTCAAGTCTACTAAACAATGTTTTTACATTATGCTAATCACCCTCGTACATCTCACCACATTTATTCATTTAATACAATTTTTATTTTAACCATTTATTTAACGAGGTTAAATCAGTGAAGATATTTTTTTTTAAACATTTCTTACACTTCTTTTACGTTTCCTCAGTCATTGTAACTCTCTCACTGGAAGTTATCAGAACATAGATTGATAAAAGACACACAAAAAAAGATGGGTCGATATTACTAGAACTGAAGCATAGCGGTACTCACCGGTGTGTCCTTCACTAGTCCTCTCTCTCCTCTGTCAGTGAAACAAATGACAAGGCACACTGCTCCAAAGTCCGTCTCTTTCCTGGAGCTCCACCCTAGCGGTGACAACTGTAACCAACACCAAGCAATCATACGTCTTTATAGATTCACGCCTGGGCTGTGTGTGTGTGTGTGTGTGTGTGTGTGTGTGTGTGTGGTGTGTGTGTGTGTGTGTGTGTGTGGTGTGTTGTGTTGTGTGTGTGTGTTGGTGTGTGTGTGTGGGGTAGACCACTGACATGTGAGTTGATGTGTGTGGTTGTGTGTGTGTGTGTGTGTGTGTGGTGTGTGTGTGTGTGTGTGTGTGTGTGTGTGTGTGTGTGTGTGAGAGAGGTAATGTCTCCATAGCCAATTTCTCTACAAATGTACACACACGACTCAGCTCAGGTCACGGGTCTACTGTACATACCACAAAGGGAAGTACACATTCCCCAAATTGTGCAGATTCCGTTTCAGGTTCAGGTGTGCCAATGATGTCATCACTCATCACACGCCCTGATAACTCTGTGAATGTAGCGCTGAGTGTGAGAGAGTTTACACATGTATGTTTGGGGTGTGTGTGTACTTTTGCGTGTAGGTACTTTTTTGCGTCCAAAAGGGAGTCAAATAAGATGAGTCAGTGAGTTAGAGAATGAATACATATATGAAGTGAGTTGTGTAAAATCACAGAGTTCACCAGGGTTCACCAGGGTTCATCAGGGTTCACCAGGGTTCATCAGGGTTCACCAGGACTTAGTGCTGAGCGATTGTGCTTTTTGAGGTCGGTTTGGTTTCAGTTCGACTATTAAAAAAAACAAAGAATCACAGTTTTTGATTTCAATTTCGATTTTATTTTTTACATTAAATGTGATATTTATTATGTGGGTTGAATGCTTTAACAACACAGAATAAAACATTTAATCACAAGTCCCATGAAGGTAGTGACTGTCTGTTACTGCTGATCGATTATTAACCATCATTTACTCACTTTACTTTAATAAAATATATCAGTTATTGTTTATATTACATTAGTTTTATCTGATGACTTTATTATTTAATTCCAAGTCATCATCTCATCTCTGTAGAGCTGCTGTCTACACTGTCTGACAACATCACTATTTTAGTCGTTCATTAAAGTAAATAAGGCTTTATGACTGCTGAATACCAACTATCAATCACTTAGATCATGTATTTACAGGTAGAGATACCTGGTGAAGAAACTGCTCTCCATCCCCTCTTGGTCACACTGTCTCTCTACCTCTTCTGTCTCTGTCTGCCCACACTAACATAACATAGTAGGTGTAAAAGAAACACAGACTGGACAAGTAGGCACGCAATGGATTATGGGTCGTTGTAGTTAATGACCATGTTTCAGCACTAAACTATGTAATATTTGGCCTATTGAAAACTACAACTCCCTACTACATTGCACAGTTCAGGCTGGATCTGATTTATCTCTAGAGAAACTACATCTCCCTACTACATTGCACAGTTCAGACTTGATCTGATTTATCTCTCTAGAGAAACTACAACTCCCTACTACATTGCACAGTTCAGGCTGGATCTGATTTATATCTCTAGAGAAACTACAACTCCCTACTACATTGCACAGTTCAGACTTGATCTGATTTATCTCTAGAGAAACTACAGCTCCCTACTACATTGCACAGTTCAGGCTGGATTTGATGTATCTCTAGAGAAACTACATCTCCCTACTACATCGTAGTGCGATGTGGCATTGAGCTCATAGAACAATTATAATAAAATGGAATTCAAATCATTTAAAAACTTAAAAGTAACCAAAATGTTGGTTAATCGCTCAGCACTATCAAGACCATACTGCAGTTTTCACCATTCTGCCACTCAAATGCCGCAGCAGTTATATTGTCTGTTGGTCTGTTTGTCGGTCTGGTCAGTGTCTGTCTGTGTCAGTCTGTTTGTCCGTCTGTCTGTCTGTCGATCTGTCTGGCCTGTGTGTCTGTCTGTGTCTGTTTGTCAGGTCTGTCCGTCTGTCTGGTCTGGTCTGTCTGGTCTGTCCGTCTGTCTGGTCTGTCTGTCAGTCTGGTCTGTGTCTGTCTTTCTGGCCTGTATGCCTGTCTGTCTGTGTTTGTCTGTCTGTCTGTCTGTCTATCGTTCTGTCTATCTGTCCATCTGCTGTCTGTCTTTCTGTTCTCTCTGTCAGTGTCTGTCTAGTCTGTTTGTCTGTCCACCTGTCTGTCGTTCTGTCTGGCCTGTGTGTCTGTCAATCTGGTTGGTGTCTGTTTGTGTCTGTCTGTCTCTGGTCTGTGTGTGTGTCTGTCTGTCTGTGTTTGTCTGTCTTTCTGTTCTGTCTGTCAGTGTCTGTTCGTCTGTCCGTCTGTCTGTCGTTCTGTCTGGCCTGTGTGTCTGTCTCTGTCTGGTCCGTCCGTCTGTCTCGTCATCTGTCTGTCTGTCTCTGGTCTGTCTCTCTTAACACAGTTCATTTCTGAGATATTATTCTCCGAGGATCTGACCCTAATTAGTTTGAAGGAAATTAAAGAGCAAACCTAAAGTATTGCACAACTCAACGGCACTACTTTATTTAAATGTGGGATGTTCTAATCTACTCAAACGTACCTTTTTCTGGGTCACACAGAAGACTCAGTTCAGTATCACGTACTAGAACCACACGTTCTAGGTCCATTTATATGGAAACAGTCAGGTAGAAAACAGGATATATAAAAGAGCCAGATATATCCATTCTAAAAATAAATTTAAAAACAAAATGGTTTCTCTCACCCAAAATACACTTGTACAGAGATAGTAAAGCACGAAGTAACTCTGGACGTTCAGGGATAAAAACTCAAAGAGTTGGTCGTCCCTGAGGAAACTGATCAAAGCTATGGTTTCTAGCTTGTCACAACCTTGTCAATTGGACTTGCTCAACTCCTCCATCCTCTCTCTCTCTCGTCTCCTTTTGAAAAAGGTCAAAGGTAACCGAGGAGAGACCGCGAGGAAAGGGAAAGTGGACAAAAAAAATGAGCTTGCATGAAAAGAGACTCCTTCACTCGCGGGTCGTTAGGCTAATTAGGTTTACAGGATCCCATGATAAATGTGTTAAGGTTATAACATTCAGTTAGTTGTTCCAGACGTTTTATAGATAAATGATAAGTAGCATATTGTTTCCTGGTATCCAATTGGTAGTTTCAGTCTTGTCTCATCGCTGTAACTCCCGTACGGACTCGGGAGAGGCGAAGGTCGAGAGCCATGCGTCCTCCGAAATACAACCCAACCTAGCCGGCACTGCTTCTTGACACAATGCCCACTTAACCCGGAAGCCAGCTGCACCAATGTGTCGGAGGCAACACCATACACCTGGCGACAGTGTCAGCGTGTACTGCACCCGGCCCACCACAGGAGTCGCTAGTGCGCGATGGGACAAGGATATCCCTGCCGGCCAAACCCTCCCCTAACCCGGACGACGCTAGGCCAATTGTGTGTCGCCCCATGGGCCTCCCGGTCGCAGCCTGCGACAGAGCCTGGACTCGAACCCAGAATCTCTAGTGGCACAGCTAACCCTTAGACCACTGCGCCACTCGGGAGGCCCTAACATATTGTTTTTAAGCAGGTTAAAAAAAAATCTCCACTTCTGACAGAACAAAAGCTGATTCAAAGTGGGTAACGAATTGACATCTCCTCGACCACTTATCGGTTTCCCGGGAACGGAGGAAAGAAGACACACTGTTGCCCTAGACTATTGTAGGCTTATGTTGTATTTAGAATTGCAGAACATAATAAGGAAAGCCTTTACATGGATAGTCCCAAGTAGATGGTTTGTAGATGTTCAATAACTCAACATTTAAACTAACTGTCTATTAAACACAGTGGCGTACCGTGGGCCTGGGGCCTAGGCCTTCAGTGAGGTACTACACAGTCCCACCCGAATTAATCCACCTCTTATTACCATAATTATGATGCCATGGCTCTAGACACTATACATTTAGACAGAAACGCAGTATAACCAGGCGTTGCGTCACCTTGAAATTGACAAATTGACATTTTTGGGTAAACAGTGTTTAACAGACAACTCAAGTTTGCAAAGCCAGTGTGGCTCCAAACACCAAATCGATCACTTGCAAATAATAGGCATTCCCAGCAGTACAGTTTGCAGTGCTTCTCGGAGCCTTTGAGCCATTGACAGCGCTCGTAGTTGAAACTTTGAAAGTGGCGAGCGAACGAACCCCTTTCCCGCCTGTGACAGGCTTTGTGGCGTCGGGCGACCTCTCCTTACAATGTCTAACTTTTCTTGAAAAGTTCGTCTTGAGAATGGCGTTATAATTATATCCTCGACCAAATCGATATCTTCTCCTCCTTCCGCCATTGTGGGTTGAAAAAACAGCTTAGTAGAACGCGAATTAATTCGTTTATCAAATTCAGTTTCCTAGATCTGCATAGACCTGCCCATAGGACCTGCCTCTCAATATTGGTAATCCAATCAAAAGACGTGCACGCACTACGCCTGCTAGCTGGCTCCTGTGTAAACTGGAGCCAGCCAGCAGGCGTACAATAGCCAACTCTAAAGCTGATTGGTTGACACCACAAAATTTTAATTTCCATTCACTATAAGCTACAAGCGCCCGCACTGTTGATTCTGAAGGCCTGAGGGCAGATTTTAGACCCCTGGCAACACATGATGGCTGAATATGATTGGATAAAAGATTTAACATAAAGACCAGCCCTCCAAATCTCAACCTGGGGCTGTAAGCAGTGCAACCAAGAGGAAAGCTATGAAATGAAGAGTATAACTCTTACTCTGGGGAATAATTTAATACATATTTGTGGGAAAATATATTTTAAAAAAAATTATATTCTGATGATGTTTAGGCCAGCAGAGAAGGCCTTGCAGGCCCTGACGGCCCACCACTGATTAAACATAACATTAACTAAATCAAAAATCAAAACTAAACCCTTATCCTAAATCTAAACTGAAATTAAATGTTTAATCCAAGTATGCAGTTGGGGTGTGAGTAAACCCCATGAACCGTACTGTGAAACCTGTTGCAGATGTATCCCTCCTGAAAAACCATTCTTCCCTGTATGGTTTTAAGCGGTGACATTTGATTGGCTGCGTGTCGACTACAATTCCGACGCTGTTTAAAAAAAAACTGTTTTCGAAACGTCAATAATCGTCGCTCGTGAAACGTTTTTTTGAAACATATGCTGATATGCCCCTTCTCTTTAAAATCAGCAACAACAAAAAACAATCTTTCAAATAGAAAAATATACACTTCCTGTAGCAGTTTAGCACAGATCCATACTGTCTGCCTCCAGTTGATAAAGTACACTTCCTCCCCAGCTAGCTTACGCACAGGAGTTCGAACACGCTAGATAGCTAATTAGCATAGGTGACTGTCTCTGTCTTCAGTAAACAAGAGCTGTAACATGGGTTATATGGCCGTATGGGAACACTAACCCTATAAAGGTGTGTAGTAATTTAACCTTTTAATATGAAAGATATCAAAAACAAAAAAATTACGTTCAGAACTGGCGTTGGGGCTCTTGACAAAACTCCCCATGGCCATAAGATCATTAAAAGGCACTAAAAGCTATGTTGAGTATATGAACGGTATGGGCTAGTATTCATCATGCTCCCTCGATATGCACGCAAATAACATGCATTGGTTGTCTTTTTATCACTTATCCAGGAAATCCTGTTATCGGTTTCGATTTAATATCTCTTATCCAGGCGATCTTAAAAATGGTTTCGATTGACTATCACCTGCCGGGGTTGTGTAGAGGAAGGCACGTAAAACCAACGGTCTCTGCACTCCAGACGTGTAGGGGGCGGTAAAACCGCTCCTCTCTACCGGCGACGCGCGTCGCCTGGGATCCTCCCACACGAAGAAGAGCAACTCGCTAGTCATTTGCTGGACAGTGTTTGAGTGTGAGAGAGGAGCAGGAGGAAGAATTGCTTGCGTTAAGAGCTGACGAATACGGACAGATAACAATACCGAATACTTGGTCATATCTATTCACTCTCTGCTTTTGAGTTGCGCCAGTCGCTAAAAGTTCCCTTATTGGAAGTCGACCAAAATGGGGCTCCGCAAAAAGACCAACAAGAACCCGCCGGTGTTGAGCCACGAGTTTATCATCCAGAACCATGCAGATATTGTTTCCTGTGTTGCTATGGTGTTCCTCCTCGGGTTGATGTTTGAGGTAAGGCTAGTCCACATGTTCGAGGGGTCTGGGGTGCAATAAGAGCTAAACTTTCCAAATAATGAGACTTGTAAAGCTACAATGTGTCAACTCAACTGGAGAGATGATGATGATGATGATGATGCTGCTGAACCGTCACGTCAGCCTCTTGAAAGTGGACATGGCTGCTCAAGTCTTCTGTGCCACTTCCTCTAGTGACTAACCCGTCGTTCCTCTGCGTTGTAGTGTCTCTATTGTAGTGTATTTGAGTTGAAAAGGCGTGTAGTGGCCTAATGTTATTATAGCTGTAAAACTGACCACCCTTTCCACATGGTTGCTTTATGGTTCCACTTCTAGTCTAGGAGCCACTTGTAAATTTAGAATAATTTGGTATACCTCGCGTTGCAATTTTTGTGGTACCAACTGCAACGCTAAATAGATTCTGAGACTGTAACATTTAAGCGGCTAACGTTACAATGTTGCAGTTTCGCTATATACAACATTGTGCAAGAAAGACAGTCCAGCATGGATACTTTTACTAGTGTTCTGCCAGCAGCACAAATAACGACGTCACGTTGGTCTGGTAATGAGAGGACCTTCAAAATAAAAGCCCACCTTTCAAAACATTGAAGTTCAAAAGATATTGAATTTTAATCGATGGACACTTTTTTTTTATTGTGCCATCAAGAAAAGGCAATTGGTAATTTATAAAAACAAATATGTTTAAAAAAAATGTTATCCGACTAATATTGAAAGGATATGTTGGCAGTGATATGAGAATAATGGCTTGTAGACAGAACTTTTCTAACTGTCCCTGCTAAACTGGGATGTAAAATATTCAGTACTTTACTAACCAAATGTGTAGTTTGAGTACAAAAAAGGCAGTGAAAACAGACCATCACTTCAACAGAGGCTTCAAAACAGCGATATGTGTGACAAAATCTTTTGTAAAGAAAATGCAACCTGATAATTTCTTTGCCAATGATCTTCTCCGCATTCACAGTTTTTTATTTTTTATGTTCTCATAAAAAACACGATGCGAATAAAGAATACATCCCCCAAGTCCAGGAAAGTTTATAAGCCGAACAAATCTTATTGGAATGATGAGTTAAGGGATCTATGGTCTGTAATGCGCAAGGCTGAGTACTTATTTCTACAGTGTAAAGATGGGAATACAAGAGAACATTTTGTAGGAAGGAATTCAAGAAAAAACCCCAGCATGTGTTTGATAAAAGACGGCGCCTATTTAAACAGAGATATCAGACAGGGCTGTTATTACACCTTGAGGAGATACAGACAAGAAATCCTCAACTGTTTTGGAGCCAAATAAACAAGTTAGTGGACCAGAACGACGTAAGGAATTCCAATGGAAGGGGGGGGGGGGGGGCTGAAATCTGATTTACACAGGTACTTAAGGAGTTTGCTAGTTTGTTCTCAGGTAACGAAAATGTGGCATATTTTGAGGAAGAATTTTATAAAGACATATATTCCCTGAGAACTAAATGGAGCCCTCTTTTATATATGTATCCTGTACTTAAATGAGAGCTGTCTGTGGCAGAAGTTAAGGTGATTGACGCTGTGAAAAAAAATGGGAAAGCGTGTAGCATTTTATGAGCTGCCTATGAAGTTTTAAAATCCCCTAAATGAATTGACGTCCCATATGTTGTCTCCAAATGTGTTTTTGAGTACAGTATACTGCCATCCACTTGGTATGAGTCTATAGTGAATGAGTACAGTATACTGCCATCCACTTGGTATGAGTCTATAGTGAATGAGTACAGTATACTGCCATCCCTTGGTATGAGTCTATAGTGAATGAGTACAGTATACTGCCATCCACTTGGTATGAGTCTATAGTGAATGAGTAAGTATACTGCATCCACTTGGTATGAGTATAGTGAATGAGTACAGTATACTGCCATCCACTTGGTATGAGTCTATAGTGAATGAGTACCAGTATACTGCCATCCACTTGGTATGAGTCTATAGTGAATGAGTACAGTATACTGCCATCCACTTGGTATGAGTCTATAGTGAATGAGTACAGTATACTGCCATCCACTTGGTATGAGTCTATAGTGAATGAGTACAGTATACTGCCATCCACTTGTTATGAGTCTATAGTGAATGAGTACAGTATACTGCCATCCACTTGGTATGAGTCTATAGTGAATGAGTACAGTATACTGCCATTCACTGGTATGAGTCTATAGTGAATGAGTACAGTATACTGCCATCCACTTGGTATGAGTCTATGTTAATGAGTACAGTATACTGCCATCCACTTGTATGAGTCTATAGTGAATGAGTACAGTATACTGCCATCCACTTTGTGTATGAGTCTATAGTGAATGAGTACAGTATACTGCATCCACTTGGATATGAGTAGGTGAATGAGTACAGTATCGCCATCCACTTGGTATGAGTCTATAGTGAATGAGTACAGTATACTGCCATCCACTTTGTTATGAGTCTATAGTGAATGAGTACAGTATACTGCCATCCACTTGGTATGAGTCTATAGGGAATGAGTACAGTATACTGCCATCCACTTTGTTATGAGTCTATAGTGAATGAGTACCGTATACTGCCATCCACTTGGTATGAGTCTATAGTGAATGAGTACAGTATACTGCATCCACTTGTTATGAGTCTATAGTGAATGAGTACAGTATACTGCCATCCACTTGGTATGAGTAGTGAATGGTACAGTATACCGCCATCCACTTGGTATGAGTCTATAGTGAATGAGTACAGTATACTGCCATCCACTTTGTTATGAGTCTATAGTGAATGAGTACAGTATACTGCCATCCACTTGGTATGAGTCTATAGTGAATGAGTTACAGTATACTGCCATCCACTTGGTATGAGTCTATAGTGAATCCCATTTCCAATCTTCAAATAATGACCCGAGACTGCCACTGAACTATAGAGGCATACGTTTATTAAGAGTACGATCTATATATTATATTCATCCATCCTCATAGCTGAATCTTCTGAGGGTCAAACCATTCTAGGTGGCAGAACAAAAATGTTTTTCATAAATCCAGAGCCTGTAATGATCATATCTTCTCTGTCTGTAAAATAATCAGAAATAGATTACACGAAGAGAGCCTACTTTGGCGATGTTTCATTCATTTCCAGAAGCAATTTGACTTTAGTAAATAGGATTTTAGGCTATTTAAAGATGGGACATGATGGGACATTGTTTCAAGCAATCCAGTCTTTTTACAAGTACCGCATGCTTGTGCTGCGGCGTTTAATGAAATTGGTAGCAGGGTTGGTTCCTCACAGCCTCGGGTGCAAAACAAGGAGATCCTCATCACCGGACTTTGTGTTTGCTTTGTTTATATGTTTTTAATGTTTGGTCAAAAGAAAATGAAACAGTTAAATATTGGAGTAAGATTGATGAAATACTAAGTTCCTTTTGTTACATATTATTTTGACGGCAGAAACTGAACAAGACCTGCAGAACATGTTATTATGTGCTGTCTGTTTGGTGTAAAAGATGGAGACTCGTCATTAACCAGACCTAGAACACAGATAATGACTTGGTGTAAAAGATGGAGACTCGTGATCAACTAGATAAAAACAGATAATTGACTTGGTGTAAGATGGAGACTCGTGATCAACCAGACTAAACACAGATAATGACTTGGTGTAAAAGATGGAGACTCACATTAACCAGACTAAAACACAGATAATGACTTGGTGTAAAAGATGGAGGACTCATGATCAACCAGACTAAAACACAGATAATGACTTGGTGTAAAAGATGGAGACTCATCATTAACCAGACTAAAACACAGATAATGAACTTGGTGTAAAAGATGGAGACTCATCATTAAAACAGACTAAAACACAGATAATGACTTGTGTTAAAAGATGGAACTCGTCATTAACCAGACTAAAACACAGATAATGACTTGGTGTAAAGATGGAGACTCGTGATCAACCAGACTAAAACCACAGATAATGACTTGGTGTAAAAAGATGGAGACTCATGATTAACCAGACTAAAACACAGATAATGATTGTGTAAAAGATGGAGACTCATGATTACCAGATTAAAAACCCAGATAATGACTTGGTGTAAAAGATGGAGACTCATGATTAACCAGACTAAAACACAGATAATGACTTGGTGTAAAAGATGGAGACTCATCATTAACCAGACTAAAACACAGATAAGAGACTTGGGTGTAAAGATGGAGACTTGGCTGCTGGAGGTCATTTTGCAGGGCTCTGGCAGTGCTCCTCCTTGCACAAAGGCGGAGGTAGCGGTCCTGCTGCTGGGTTGTTGCCCTCCTACGGCCTCCTCCACGTCTCCTGATGTACTGGCCTGTCTCCTGGTAGCGCCTCCATGGTCTGGACACTACGCTGACAGACACAGCAAACCTTCTGCCACAGCTCGCATTGATGTGCCATCCTGGAATGAGCTGCCACTAGCTGAGCCACTTGTCGGTTGTAGACTCCGTCCTCATGCTACCACTAGAGTGAAAAGCACCGCCAGAATTCAAAAGTGACCAAACACATCAGCCAGGAAGCATAGGAACTGAGAAGGGGTCTGTGGTCACCACCCTGCAGAACCACTCCTTTATTGGGGGGGTGTCTTGCTAATTGCCTATAATTTCCAACCTTTTGTCTATTCATTGCACAACAGCATGTGAAATTATTGTCAATCAGGGTTGCTTCCTAAAGTGGCCACAGTTTGATTTCACAGAAGTGTGATTGACTTGGAGTTACATTGTGTTGTTTAAGTGTTCCCTTTTATTTTTTTGAGCAGTGTATATTATTTTACTGCTCTAGGGATATAATTATTGTTTGGATAACCTTATTTACTTTTATGTATAGATTTTTTTCCTGACATTTTTTCACTCTTTATGTGATGCAGAAAACACCGGATGAAGAACTGTCACTGAATTTCCACAGTGAATTATTGTCATGTTTGTTTGTGTCAATTAGTCCCATAAGGGATGTGGTGCCAATTAGTGTTTTGACACTAAAATAAAATGTAATTCATTCATAAAATGTAATTGTCAGGGTAAAAGACTAATAGTTGACCCAAGTCATATTTCAGGTTAAAAAACAAATCTGTATCCCATGTACGGTCTATGAGCATATTGCTATGGAGGGGTTGGAGAACAAAGTGCTGCTGGACGTGAACAATGCAGTCCCCTTCCAAAACTGCACATATTTGCTTAGTAG
Organism: Salvelinus sp. IW2-2015; assembly: GCF_002910315.2. Lineage (NCBI taxonomy): Eukaryota > Metazoa > Chordata > Actinopteri > Salmoniformes > Salmonidae > Salvelinus > Salvelinus sp. IW2-2015. Next base: position 185,883 of record NW_019942887.1, on the reverse strand, counting down.
AGACCCTACTGAGTACTTCTCCGCCTCACTTTAGCTGAGACGGGTACAAAAGCTCTCTCTCCACAAGTCAATATACAGTCTATTACATTGCAGTGGGTGGAGTCACCTACACGCTGTGTTAAACCTGTGTTAAACCTGTGTTAAACCTGTGTTAAAGCTAGCACAAGATACACATTTAAGTTTAGCAGACTATTGAGTAATTCATATAACATATTTGTATATTTTTTTTAAAGTATATTTATTTAAATATAGCCTAGACAATAGCTTTCAACATAACAATATTTGTGTAAACTTTCAAAAATGTTGGTATGAAAACTGAAATTATCCATTCATTTTTTTCAAAGGTGGTATAGATGCTGTGAAACGGTTGTACTGAACTAGTCTGCAAATTTTTTATTATGTTTTCCCGATATTCCCAAAGTTTAGCATATCTTTACAAAGGGACTCTTGTTTTGAAGGGAGAAAAATCCTAGCTCGTCCTGCCAGCATAACATCCTGCTGCTAGGAGAACGGGGATGATTCTTCCTATGCGCCGATCAAGTGTTACGTGGCAGTCACTGGGCGACTGTGAGCGCTGTCATCGTTTGTGGGTAACCCCCCCCCCCTTATTCAAAAAACTAAAGTTATATTCTGTAAAAGTCCCAAGAATCGCAATTCATTTTACAAAGTCAACAGCTTACGTTTTAAAACAATTAGTGTTTAAAAAAATGTTTTGTTGGTTTACACAGAATTATTATTTTTTTGCTTCATGATTACTAGGGTGAATTCAGAAAAAGTGGAACTGGGACAGCTTAATATTTTATGCCGTTTTTATTTCTTGGTCTAACAAGAGAACCAAACCTATTGTTACTAAGCCCATGCAGAGAAACCTCATGATGGAAAAACACATCGATGTATTGACATGGAGGAGGGCAGAGCACGCTTCTAACGGGGAGCTCAGATCAGTGACGTAGCTTTATTTTCTGTTTTGATGTTAAGGTTATAAAACTGTCATAAATAACGCACTGGGTAGAATTGTGACGTAAATGTACATACTAAGTATTAGTGCATCGAAATATATATATTTTTAAAGTTGCCAAAATTATTTTTACGTTTTGTAATTCGTTTCTGTTGTCCTGCTTATCCAACCATAGCTAGGAGAGTCTTATAGGTTTGTCCCATAGAGGAAAGAGATCCAGTTTACATTAGGGATCTGCTGTACTGGGGGTTAGGCAGGGCTGTACTGGGGGTTAGGCAGGGCTGTACTGGGGGTTAGGCAGGGCTGTACTGGGGGTTAGGCAGGGCTGTACTGGGGGGGGTTCAGGGCAGTGTAGGCTGTAACCGGGGTTAGGGCCTGGGCTGGTATGGCTTATTCTCTTGCCGGTGGGTTGTAGGTGGGCTGTAC
>NW_019942887.1:178904-183629 GCF_002910315.2 Salvelinus sp. IW2-2015 | reverse complement strand
GGGGGTTAGGTAGGGCTGTACTGGGGGTTAGGCTGGGCTGTACTGGGGGTTAGGCTGGGCTCTGGTTCTTGTAGAACTGTTACCCTGCACCAAGCAGAACTATAGTAAGGTGAATTTAGAAAAATATTTTTTCAGTCTTCTTTAAACTCTTCAGTCATCTTTCCAACATATCAGACCAACACATGATACATTTCTGAAGTCCTCAAGATGTTTCCTGAATCACACAACATTGACTTGGCATTGGGGTGGAATTATGACGATCCCAGTTGACCAAATACAAACTGAAAATAGGCTTTTAGCTCAGTCTACAAAAATTGGGGTTGTCATGCCTTCTGTGAATATGATATCAACATTTTGTCCATTTTGTGTGATTTAGGAAACATCTTTAGGATTTTAGAAAATGTGTCGTGTGTTGGGCTAATATGTTGGCTAAATGTCTGAGGAGGCGAAAGAAGATTTGAAATGCAGAAAGTGTCCCACTTCATCCAAATTAACTTTACATAATGCATCCCTTTTTTACAAACATTTAGTTGACTAGACGCATCATGGGAGTTTGAGTTCTTGTGCCTTGATGTGATGTCGTCACATTGACGATGTGACGATACTTTATTACAGAACTGAGTTCTGCAGTGAAAATGTGTAGTTGTGAATCGATCTTGCCATATTGGTAACGTTTTCTGTCCTCAAGAAGAGTTCGTATGACGACACACACATGTTTTGAAATCCAAATCCCCAATCGTCCGTTCAGTCTCACCTGTTGGATTGAATGATTCCAACAACATGTCAGATAGAAACACGAGTGTGCAAACCAATCTACAATACCCCCTGGTTTATTTAAGCAGGCTACACCACGGTAGGTGACCCACAGAAAGGGACAGTTAATGAGAATCATCTTGTGGTTTGCTTTTAGGTATCGACTCCGTTAGAAGCCCCTGGAAGCCTGGCTCTGGCCAGAAGTAGTGTACTATGTAGGGAATAGGGTGTCATTTGGGACCTAATCCTGTGTTTCATGTCTAACCAATCCCCTCCCTTGGCCCCTCTGTGATGCAGGTCACCTCGAAGGTTGCAGTGCTGTTCATCACTGTCCAATACAACGTTACCATCTCTGCAAATGGTGAGTTTAACTTTTATATTGTTCCCCATATTAACTTGTATCCATTTTTTTTTTTTTTTTTACTTGGTCAAATGTATGCTCCGGTTATATCGACTTCATCTTTTGCTTTCATAACTTTTTTTTTCGTGACATTTTATATTGAATGAATGACAAAGCAAAAAAAATCCTCGTGACATCCTCATTTCTTACCCACCTTTTCTTCAGTGTGTCTGGAACTAATTTGCCTGTTATCCTGTCAGTGTAGAAACTTTAACCAGGCAGCCTAAAACTAGAATCGACTTGTAGTTCTAGAATCAGAAGGATTCTCCTGTGGAGTTACAGAATAGAACTCTACTCAAATGGCCTTCCACTTCTAGAACACTATTTCTACTTCTAGAACACTTTTTCCACTTCTAGAACACTTTTTCCACTTCTAGAACACTTTTTCCACTTCTAGAACACTCTTTTTTTTAATTTCCAGAGCTCTTTTCCCCCCCTGTGACGCTACATTTAGTCTTCTTGATTTATAATGTTCTCCTGTTAGGTTGTCCTGGAAGAATTGGGGCTAGGGTTTAATACAGGCTATGGCATCACAGTCTCGTCTGTGTCCCAAATGGCTCCCTATTCCATATGTGGTGCTCTGCTTTTGACCAGGGCCTATTGGGTAGTGTGCTGTATAGGGAATACGTTGAATGTTTTTCTACAAACTCCTCCTGTAACACTCATTCTTTAACAGTGGAGCACCTAACTCATTTATTCTAGTCATTCTACTTCCTGTACTACTTAAACCTAGCAGTTCTACTTCCTGTACTACTTAAACCTAGCAGTTCTACTTCCTGTACTACTTTGCCTTATTTAAAGTCGTGTACGAGGCGCACGAACACATCGAATGTGTTTCGTGATGTCGGATTGTATTTGAAGAGCAGATATTCTTGGCAGGCTGCTTCCCAAATGGCACCCTATTTCTGGCACGGTGCACTACTTTTGATCAGAGCTCTATGGACCCTGGTCTAAAGTAGTGCACTACATAGGGAATAGGGTGCTATAGGGCTCTGGCCTAGGATAGGATAAAGTAATCCTCCTAACCCCCCCCCTCCCCCTTAAAAGAGTTAGATGCACTATTGTAAAGTGGTTGTTCCACTGGATATCATAAGGTGAATGCACCAATTTGTAAGTCGCTCTGGATAAGAGCGTCTGCTAAATGACTTAAATGGTCTAAAGTAGTGCACTACATAGGGAATAGGGTGCCATAGGGCTCTGGTCTAAAGTAGTGCACTACATAGGGAATAGGGTGCCATTTGGGACATTATATATTGAGTTTACGGTGCTCATAAGCCCTCTGTCATTCATTAACAGTCTGGTGTTGTTTTCAGCTAAATTACTTGAGTAGCAGGTCAGGCAGGTATTTCCTAGTCAAGTTGACTTTTCAGCTTGAGTACACCTTTTTCCCTCTTCATATACAGCATGCTATGTGGTTGTAAACCCTTCTTAAAGCATCCATGAAGGCCTTTTGTAAAGGCTTTGTGAAACCTTAATAAATGCTACATGTATGTTTGTCTGAAGGGAGACCTTGGTCTGGTCTGGTGGTTATAGTGCCGGCTCCTACAGTGGGACCTTGGTGTGGTCTGGGGGTTATAGGGCTGGCTCCTACAGTGGGACCTTGGTGTGGTCTGGTGGTTATAGGGCCTGCTCCTACAGTGGGACCTTGGTGTGGTCTGGTGGTTATAGGGCCGGCTCCTACAGTGGGACCTTGGTGTGGTCTGGCACACACACACCACACACACACACACACACACACACACCACACACACACACAACACACACACACACACACACCACACACACACCACCAACACACCACACACACCCACACACACAGTGAAGAGGGGACTCTGGGATGCTGGCCTTCTAGGCAAAGTTCCTCGGTCCAGTGTCTGTGTTCTTTTGCCGTCTTAATCTTTTCTTTTTTGCCAGTCTGAGATATTGCTTTTTCTTTGCAACTCTGCCTAAAGGCAGCATCCGGGTCGCCTCTTCACTGTTGACGTTGAGACTGTGTTTTTGTGGGTACTATTTAATGAAGCTGCCAGTTGAGGACTTGTGAGCGTCTGTTTCTCCAAACTAGACACTCTAATGTACTTGTCCTCTTGCTCAGTTGTGCACCGGCTCCCACTCCTCTTTCTATTCTGGTTAGAGCCAGGTTGCGCTGTTCTGTGAAGAGGAGTAGTACACAGCATTGTACGAGATCTTTCGTTCTTGGCAGTTTCTTGCAAGGAATAGCTTCATTCTCAGAACAAGAATAGACTGACAGTTTCTGAAGAAAATTATTTGTTTCTGGACATTTTTAGCCTGTAATCGAACCCACAAATGCTGATGCTCCAGATACTCAACAAGTCTAAAGAAGACCAGTTTTATGCTTCTTTAATCAGACAACAGTTTTCAGCTTGTGCTAACATATTGCAAAAGGGTTTTATAATGATCAATTAGCCTTTTAAAATGATGAACTTGGATTAGCTAACACAACACTACCGTTGGAACACAGGAGTGATGGTTGCTGATAATGGGCCTCCGTACGCCTATGTAGACATTCCATGAAAAATCAGGCGTTTCCAGCTACAATAGTCATTTACAACATTAACAATGTCTACACTGTATTTCTGATCAATTTGATTTATTTTAATGCCAAAAATCTCTTCTTTTAAAAACGGACATTTCTAAGTGACCCCAAACTTTTGAATGGTAGTGTATGTATAATTAGTAATTTCAGTAATCAGTTCTTTTACAAACGTCAGCCATTGACAGTTTTGATGTACTGGCAGTTTTATTCTCTTCTGACAAAATTGGATAATAATTCATTACCTCTAACTTCTCTCTATCTATACACCACCACCTCTAACCTCTCTATCTATTACACCACCACCTCTAAACTCTCTCCTATCTATATACACCACACCTCTAACCTCTCTCTATCTAATACACCACACTCTAACTTCTCACTAACACCCACTCTAACTCTCTCTATCTATACACCACCACCTCTAACCTCTCCTATCTATACACCACCACCTCTAACCTCTCTATCTATACCCACCACCTCTAACCTCTCATATCTATACACCACCACCTCTAACCTCTCTATATTATACACCACCACCTCGAACCTCTCTCTATCTATACCACCACCACCTCTAACCTCTCTAGTATTACACCACCACCTCTAACCTCTCTCTATCTATACACCACCACTCATAACCTTCTCTATCTATACACCACCACCTCTAACCTCTCTCATCTATACACCACCACCTCTAACCTCTCTCTATCTATACACCACCACCTCTAAACCTCTCTCTATCTATACACCACCACCTCTAACCTTCTCTATCTATACACCACCACCTCTAACCTCTTCTCTATCTATACACCACCACTCTAACCTCTCTCTATCTATACCCACCACCTCTAACCTCTCTCTATCTATACACCACCACCTCTAACTCTCTCTATCTATACACCACCACTCTAACCTCTCTCTATCTATACACCACCACCTCTAACCTCTCTCTATCTATACACCACCACCTCTAACTCTCTCTATTCTATATACACCACTACCACCTCTAACCTCTCCTAAG
>NW_019942887.1:165999-175792 GCF_002910315.2 Salvelinus sp. IW2-2015 | reverse complement strand
GGTTCTGGGGGTTATAGGGCCGGCTCCTACAGTGGGACCTTGGTGTGGTCTGGTGGTTATTAGGGCCAGCTCCTACAGTGGGACCTTGGTGTGGTCTGGGTTATAGGGCCGGCTCCTACAGTGGGACCTGGTGTGGTCTGGTGGTTATAGGGCGCTCCTACAGTGGGACCTTTGGTGTGGTTATAGGGCCGGCTCCTACAGTGGGACCTTGGTCTTGGTGGTTATAGGGCCAGCTCCTACAGTGGGACCTTGGTGTGGTCTGGTGGTTAAAGGCCGGCTCCTACAGTGGGACCTTGGTGTGTCTGGTGGTTATAGGGCCGCTCCTACAGTGGGACCTTGGTCTGGGGGGTTATAGGGCCAGCTCCTACAGTGGGACCTTTGGTGTGGTCTGGGGGTTATAGTGCCGGCTCCTACAGTGGGACCTTGGTGTGGTCTGGTTATGGGCCAGCTCCTACAGTGGGACCTTGGTGTGGTCTGGTGGTTATAGGGCCGGCTCCTACAGTGGGACCTTGGTGTGGTCTGGGGTTATAGTGCCGGCTCCTACAGTGGGACCTTGGTGTGGTTATAGGGCCACTCCTACAGTGGGACCTTGGTGTGGTCTGGTGGTTATAGGGCCAGCTCCTACAGTGGGACCTTGGTGTAGTCTGGTGGTTATGGGCCGGCTCCTACAGTGGGACCTGGTCTGGTTGGTTATAGGGCCGGCTCCTACAGTGGGACCTTTGGTGTGGTCCTGGTGGTTTTAGGCGTTCCTACAGTGGGACCTTGGTGTGGTCTGGTGGTTATAGGGCCGGCTCCTACAGTGGGACCTTGGTGTGGTCTGGTGGTTATAGGGCCGGCTCCTACAGTGGGACCTTGGTGTGGTTGATAGGGCCGGCTCCTACAGTGGACTTGTCTGGTGGTTATAGGGCCGCTCCTACAGTGGGACCTTGTGTGGTCTGGTGGTTAAAGGGCCGGCTCCTACAGTGGGACCTTGGTGTAGTCTGGTGGTTATAGGGCCAGCTCCTACAGTGGGACCTTGGTCTGGGGTTATAGGGCCAGCTCCTACAGTGGGACCTTGGTTGGTTGGTCTGGTGGTTATAGGGCGGCTCCTACAGTGGGACCTTGGTGTGGTCTGGGGTTATAGGGCCGGCTCCTACAGTGGGACCTTGGTGTGTCTGGTGGTTATAGGGCCGGCTCCTACAGTGGGACCTTGCGTGTGTCTGGTGGTTATAGGGCCAGCTCTACAGTGGACCTTGGTGTGTCTGGTGGTTATAGGGCCGGCTCCTACAGTGGGACCTTTGGTCTGGTGGTTATAGGGCCGCTCCTCAGTGGGACCTTTGTGGGTCTGGTGGTTATAGGCCGGCTCCTACAGTGGGACCTTGTTTGGTCTGGTGGTTATAGGGCCGGCTCCTACAGTGGGACCTTGGTGTGGTCTGGGGGTTATAGGGCCGGCTCCTACAGTGGGACCTTGGTGTGGTCTGGTGGTTATAGGGCCGGCTCCTACAGTGGGACCTTGGTCTGGGGTTATAGGGCGGCTCTACAGTGGGACCTTGGTCTGGTGGTTATAGGGCCAGCTCCTACAGTGGGACCTTGGTGTGGTCTGGTGGTTATAGGGTCAGCTCCTACAGTGGGACCTGGTTGTCTGGTGGTTATAGGGCCGCTCCTACAGTGGGACCTTGGTTGTGGTCTGTGGTTATAGCCTCCTACAGTGGACCTTGGTGTGGTCTGGGGGTTATAGGGCCAGCTCCTACAGTGGGACCTTGGTGTGGTCTGGGGGTTATAGGGCCACGTCCTACAGTGGGACCTTGGTGTGGTCTGGGGGTTATAGGGCCAGCTCCTACAGTGGGACCTTGGTGTGGTCTTGGTGTTATAAGTGCCGGCTCCTACAGTGGGGACCTTGGTGTGGTCTGGGGTTATAGTGCCGCTCCTACAGTGGACCTTGGTGTGGTTATAGTGCCGGCTCCTACAGTGGGACCTTGTGTGGTTATAGGGCCGGCTCCTACAGGGGACCTTGGTGTGGTCTGGTGGTTAAAGGGCCGGCTTCCTACAGTGGGACCTTGGTGTGGTCTGGTGGTTATAGGCCGGCTCCTACAGTGGACCTTGGTGTGGTCTGGGGTTATAGGGCCGGCTCCTACAGTGGGACCTTGGTGTGGGCTGGGGTTATAGTGCCGGCTCCTACAGTGGGACCTTGGTGTGGTCTGGGGGTTATAGTCCGCTCCTACAGTGGGACCTTGTTGTGGTGGTTATATGGGCCGGCTCCTACAGTGGGACCGTTGGTGTGGGGTTATAGGGCCGGCCCTACAGTGGGACCTTTGTGTGGTCTTGGGGGGTTATTAGGGCCGGCTCTTACAGTGGGACCTTGGTGTGGTCTGGGGTTTAGGGCCGGGCTCCTACAGTGGGACCTTGGTGTGGTCTGGTGGTTATAGGGCCGGCTCCTACAGTGGGACCTTGGTGTGGTCTGGTGGTTATAGCGGCGTCCTACAGTGGACCTTGGTGTGGTCGTTATAGGGCCGGCTCCTACAGTGGACCTGTCTTGGTGGTATTAGGGCCAGCTCCTACAGTGGGACCTTGGTGTGGTGGTGTAACAGGCGGTCGGCTCCTACAGTGGGAACCTTGGTGTAGTATCTTGTGGTTGTATAGGGCAGCATTCTTCTCTCTTTCTCTATCTATACACCACTACCACCTCTAACCTCTCTCTATCTATACACCACCACCTCTAACCTCTCTCTATCTATACACCACCACCTCTAACCTCTCTCTATCTATACACCACTACCACCTCTAACCTCTCTGTCTGTTTGTTCTGCAGAAGATCAACCGGAAGATGCACTTCTCTAAGACCAAGCACAGCAAGTTCAACGAGTCGGGCCAGCTCTCTGTCTTCTACCTGTTCTCCTTCGGATGGGGGACCAGCATCCTCATGTCTGTATGTGCTTTTCAACTCTCTGTTTACTGGATTATCGGGTGTGTCTAACTTTGTGTGTGTGTAAGATGTAGGTGGGTTTTTAAATGGTCTACATTCTGGGCTGTTTTGTTTACTGGGCTAGTGGGTGTTCCTGTTTGTTTAAGACCATCTGATTGGTGTGTGTGTGTGTGACTTTTTTGTTTCTCTTCCAGGAGAACTTCCTGTCCAACCCAGTGAGTCTGTGGGATGGATACCCTCATACCCTGATGCCGTAAGTCCTGAACCCATACATTGTACGAAAGGCCCATCAGACTGGGTACTGTCCCAGCTAGATTAAACATGTACAACTAAATGTTTCTGACTGTTTTACATATCCTCTTAGTTGTTGTTTCCTTGTAAGGGCCAACGCTCATCGTTCACAGTCCTCCTCCGTTCCCTATGTCAACTAATGTCAACTGGTGGGATTTTTGCATAGAAGTGGGTGGGTTTGTTTAAACACACAGATGGACGCGTTTCTACCCAGAGATCATTAGTTCTCTTAATAAGTATCTCCGTGGAACCCTTTCTGCTTATTCTAGCTTCTGATAGTTATTGTGTTAGTCACAGGATTTCCATAGTTAAGTATAATGTCAATGTAGATTTCTGCCTATATAGACATACCAAAAAAAGTCATTATTTATCATGAGAGCCATAAATAATACCTAGTAATGCTTATACTGACAAAGTTTACAAACTCACCTTTCTGGTCAACGTAGTTATACTTGGCTGAGGTGAAGTCAGGACACGAACTCAAATACACCGTACAAATATGATGAAAATATGACAAATCAGTTGGGGTGATGTAGTTACAATCACATTTTATAAACGTCATACTATAATATTTCACCTTCTAACTGTACATATACATATGATCGTACTTAATGACAAGCTTGGGACCATTTCATGTAACTGACAGACAATGTTCAGCCCAGCGTCCTCTGACTAATGCAAAGATGTCACTTCAAATGCATGCTTACTCGTTACAACTTCAGCTTTAAACACAGTGTGGTATTTGTCCTTCTGTGACCGAGAGAGAGAGAACTGGTCTTTTTCAATTCTACAAAATGATTTAGTATTCTTTCATGTTGAGAGTTCTAAACCCATCTGAGAACGTCCCGGTGAGATTCTACTGTTTGAGATGCAATCCGTAGGCTCTCTCCTTTCATATGCCGTATCGTACGAGGAGTTGGCTATCCGTAGGCTCTCTCATTTCATATGCCGTATCGTAAGAGGAGTGGGCTATCCGGAGGCTCTCTCATTTCATATGCCGTATCGTAAGAGGAGTGGGCTATCCGGAGGCTCTCTCATTTCATATGCCGTATCGTACGAGGAGTTGCGAGGATCACAGCCAGAGGAAATGTATCCTTTGTCTGGATAGGCCAGGAAATGTATCCTTTGTCTGGATAGGCCAGGAAATGTATCCTTTGTCTGGATAGGCCAGGAAATGTAATCCTTTGGCTGATTAGGGCAGGAAATGTGACTTGTCGCTCTCGATGCAAATATGTCAGATTTCCCATTCTGCATCTCAGATGAGAGCGGCATGCGAAGAGGGACAAACAGAACGGAGTGTACAGCCGTTAATGTTGTACCGTTTACAGAGCGCTCMGTACACAAATATATCAGTCGGAACCGGTCCAGAAGCTCTCAAAGTTCCCTAAATAAGGGACTTAACGTTTTTTAATAGGAGTTGGATGCATTCTTTTTTTTAATAGGAGTTGGGGGCATTTTTTTATTTAATAGGAGTTGGATACGTTTTTTTTATTTTWWTTTTTTAAATAGGAGTTGGGGGCATTTTCTTCAAACACTCCTATATGGAATGAGTGAAATCATATCACTCAGCATGACTTCTCCTAGGTACCTCTGTGTGTAACCCGTCTAGTACTATTTGATAGCAAATTATAGCTGCTCTGTTTTTGTATGTGCAAAATGCTACTATAACATTGTCTTACCTACCTCAGTTGAATTCACTTTTTAAAGTTTTAAGTCGCTCTCTCGAAGTGTCTGCTAAATGAACAAAAAATATAAGGTAATGATGTCAGAATGGACGTGGTGTTTTGTTCGTCCTGCTTGTAGGTTCCAGATGAAGTTCTATTTTATCAGTCAGATGGGCTACTGGCTTCACGCTCTCCCCGAGCTCTACTTCCAGAAGACCAAGAAAGTGAGTATTTAAAGTCTGTTTGTGTACTACGTGTACTATTTGGATTGAATTGACTAAACTCACAAGTGAGTTCCTTGCTGATGTAATATTTGTGTTTCAAAAGAAGCTGAGACATTTTGACCACCATTTTACTTGTCGTCGTTACAGAGTGWAATGTCAGCCGTGTCCTAAGCAGGTTTTTTTCCTGAAATCCTGTCTCTTTGCTGTTTGTTTGTAGGAGGATATTCCCCGTCAGTTGGTGTATATCGCTCTGTACTTAGTCCACATCGCAGGAGCCTACATCCTCAAGTAAGACTGGTTCACATCAACAACACTAGAATATTACTGTTTTGTTCAATTGTACACAAAAAGTCCAGTGGAAAATCGACCTCCACTTTCTCTACCCCTCTGAAAGACGCTTACACACAGAGGCTTGAGGTTGGAACAGAGGGCCGACTACACTGGGGAGGTTGGAACGGAGGGCCGACTACACTGGGGAGGTTGGAACAGAGGGCCGACTACACTGGGGAGGTTGAAAGAGGGCCGACTACCTGGGGAGGTTTGGAACGCGAGGGCCGACTACATGGGAGGTTTGGAACGGAGGGCCGACTACACTGGGGAGTTGGAACGGAGGGCCGACTACACTGGGAGGTTGGAACAGAGGGCCGACACACTGGGAGGTTGAACAGAGGGCCGACTACACTGGGGAGGTTGGAACGGAGGGCCGACTACACTGGGGAGGTTGGAACGGAGGGCGACTACACTGGGGAGGGTGGAACGGAGGGCGACTACACTGGGGAGGTTGAAAACTGAGGGTCGACTACACTGGGAGGTTGGAACGAGGGCCGACTACACTGGGGAGGTTGGAACAAGAGGGCCGAACTACACTGGGGAGGTTGGAACGGAGGGCCGCTACAGCGGGAGGTTGGAACAGAGGGACGACTACAGCGGGGAGGTTGGAACAGAGGGACGACTACAGCGGGAGGTTGGGACGGAGGGACGACTACAGCGGGGAGGTTGGAACGGAGGGCCGCTACATTTCTACTCTGTCCCGAGCTCCTCTTTCTTGATATGACAATTTAGATGGTGGAAATTGACACATCATAGCAAGGCTCGGGTTAGTGGTTAAAATAGCACTTTTCTAGCCAAAGAAAGGCCAAGTATTTCTTCCTCTCTGAGGCACGACCGTCTAATTAGTTGTCATTACTGTGGTAACAGAGGGACTAAACGGCGTCCATTTTGTGTCTTCCAGTCTGAATCGTCTGGCTCTGGTCCTGCTGGTGTTGCACTGCTTGTAGAGCTTTCTCTTCCACGTGTCCGTCTGGTCTACTTCAGCAACGAGAGGAGACAGACTGGTGAACACACACACACACACACACACACACACCACACAGAGAGACTGGGTGAGTTGAGGTCACACAGCACACTTCAAAGCCCTACAACAAAATGTCCCTATAAAGCCAACTTTGGCATTTTGACAAGGATATTAGGTCAGTCTACAGGTCTTGTGTTAGATAGTGTTTATCTAGTGGACAGTCTACTACAGGTCTTGTGTTGATAGTGTTTATCTAGTGGACAGTCTACTACAGGTCTTGTGTTAGATAGTGTTTATCTAGTGGACAGTCTACTACAGGTCTTGTGTTAGATAGTGTTTATCTAGTGGACAGTCTACTACAGGTCTTGTGTTAGATAGTGTTTATCTAGTGGACAGTCTACTACAGGTCTTGTGTTGAGAAAGTAGACAGATGTTATGGTCATGTAAGACGTGTCTGTCTCTCTACAAGGTTCACCATCTGGGCGGTGCTGTTTGTCCTCGGACGGCTGCTCACCCTGTCCCTGTCTGTCCTGACTGTGGGCTTCGGCCTGTCCAACGCGGATCAACAGGGACTGGACCTGGTCAACGGAAACTTCAACGTGCTCCTAGTTCGGTGAAGAGAAGAGCGTGTAACGGGTGGCTTGGCCGGAGTGAAACTTAACTAAAGACAATTAACTAGTTGTAGTAGGGAGGTAATTGTCTCATTGTATTTCCATGAAGTCCTTTCAGATGGTGGAGAAAAGGGGATTAGGAACAGAGTCTAGTAAAGAAATGAGCCACGTCGACTGTAACGGTCCTCTAACAGTCTGGAGCCAGTTTGACTATTCCTCAAATGTGATACTTGGTGTGTCTAACTACCGTCTCTCCTCAGGATTCTGTGTCTAACTACCGTCTCTCTCAGGATCGCTGTGTCTAACTACTACGTCTCTTCTCAGGATCGCTGTGTCTAACTACCGTCTCTTCTCTCCTCAGATCGCTGTGTCTAACTATGTCTCTCTCAGGATGCTGTGTTAACTACCGTCTCTCTCAGGATCGCTGTGTCTAACTACCGTCTCTCTCAGGATCGCTGTGTCTAACTACGTTCTCTTCTCAGGATGGCTGTGTCTAACTACCGTCTCTCTTCAGGATCGTGTGTCTATACGTCTCTCAGGATCGCTGTGTCTAACTACTCTGTCTCTTCTCAGGATCGTGTGTCTAACTACGTCTCTTCCTAGGATCGCTGTGTCTAACTACCTCGTTCTCTTCAGGATCGCTGTGTCTAACTACCGTCTCTTCTCTCTCAGGATCGCTGTGTCTAACTACGTCTTCCTCAGGATCGCTGTGTTAACTAGTCCTCTTCTCAGGTCGCTGTGTCTAATACCTTCTCTTCTCAGGATCGCTGTGTTAACTACCGTCTCTCTCAGGATCGCTGTGTCTAACTACCGTCTCTTCTCAGGATCGCTTGTGTCTAACTACCGCTCTCTTCTCAGGATCGCTGTGTCTAACTACCGTCTCGCTCTCCTCAGGATCGCTGTGTCTAACTACCGTCTCTCTCTCAGGATCGCTGTGTCTAACTACCGTCTCGTCTCTCTCAGGATCGCTGTGTCTAACTACCGTTCTCTTCTCAGATCGCTGTGTCTAACCTATGTCTCTCTCTCAGGATCGCTGTGTCTAACTACCGTCTCTCCTCAGGATCGCTGTGTCTAACTACGTCTCTCCTCAGGATGCTGTGTCTAACTACCGTCTCTTCTCAGGATCGCTGTGTCTAACTACCGTCTCTCCTCAGGATCGCTGTGTCTAACTACCGTCTCTCCTCAGGATCGCTGTGTCTAACTACCGTCTTCTCTTCAGGATCGCTGTGTCTAACTACCGTCTCTCTCCTCAGGATCGCTGTGTCTAACTACCGTTCTCCTCAGGATCGCTGTGTTAACTACCGTTCTCTTCAGGATCGCTGTGTCTAACTACCGTCTCTCTCTCCTCAGGATCGCTGTGTCTAACTACCGTCTCGTCTCTCCTCAGGATCGCTGTGTCTAACTACCGTTCTGTCTCTCCTCAGGATCGCTGGTCTAACTACCGTCTCTCCTCAGGATCGCTGTGTCTAACTACCGTCTCTCTCCTTCAGGATCGCTGTGTCTAACTACCGTCTCTTCTCTCTCAGGATCGCTGTGTCTAACTACCGTCTCTCTTCAGGATCGCTGTGTCTAACTACCGTCTCGTCTCTTCAGGATCGCTGTGTCTAACTACCGTCTCGTCTCTCCTCAGGATCGCTGTGTCTAACTACCGTCTCGTCTCTCTCAGGATCGCTGGTCTAACTACCGTCTCTCCTCAGGATCGCTGTGTCTAACTACGTCTCGTCTCTCTTCAGGATCGCTGTGTCTAACTACCGTCTCTTCTTCCTCAGGATCGCTGTGTCTAACTACCGTCTCTCCTCAGGATCGCTGTGTCTAACTACCTTCCTTCTCAGGATCGCTGTGTCTAACTACCGTCTCTTTTTCTCCTCAGGATCGCTGTGTCTAACTACCGTTCTCTCAGGATCGCTGTGTAACTATCCGTCTCTCCTCAGGATCGCTGTGTCTAACTACGCGTCTCGTCTCTCTCAGATCGCTGTGTCTAACTAGTCTTCCTCAGGATCGCTGTGTCTAACTACCGTCTCTTCTCAGGATCCTGTGTCTAACTACCGTCTCTCCTCAGGATCGCTGTGTCTAACTACCGTCTCCTAGGATCGTGTGTTCACTACCGTCTCTTCTCAGGATCGCTGTGTCTAACTACGTCTCTCTCAGGATCGCTTGTCTAACTACCGTCTCTTCTCAGGATCGCTGTGTCTAACTACCGTCTCTCCTCAGGTCGCTGTGTCTAACTACCGTTCTTCTCAGGATCGCTGTGTCTAACTACCGTCCTCTTCTCAGGATCGCTGTGTCTAACTACCGTTCTCTCTCCTCAGGATCGCTGTGTTAACTACCGTCTCTCCTCAGGATCGCTGTGTCTAACTACGTCTCTTCTCAGGATCGCTGTGTCTAATACCGTTTCTCAGGATCGCTGTGTCTAACTACCGTCTCTCTTCAGGATCGCTGTGTCTAACTACCGTCTCGCTTCAGGATCGCTGTGTCTAACTACCTTCTTCTCAGGATCGCTGTGTCTAACTACCGTCTCTTCTCAGGATCGCTGTGTCTAACTACCGTCTCGTCTCTCCTCAGGATCGCTGTGTCTAACTACCTTCTCTTCTCAGGATCGCTGTGTCTAACTACCGTCTCTCCTCAGGATCGCTGTGTCTAACTACCGTCTCTCTTCTCAGGATCGCTGTGTCTAACTACCGTCTCGTCTCTCCTCAGGATCGCTGTGTCTAACTACTGTCTTCGTCTCTCTTCAGGATCGCTGTGTCTAACTACCGTCTCTTCTCTTCTCAGGATCGTGTGTCTAACTAACTCTCCTCGCTTTTAAG
>NW_019942887.1:144577-165516 GCF_002910315.2 Salvelinus sp. IW2-2015 | reverse complement strand
AGATCGCTGTGTCTAACTACCGTCTCTCTCTCCTCAGGATCGCTGTGTCTAACTACCGTCTTCCTCAGGATCGCTGTGTCTAACTACCGTCTCTTCTCAGGATCGCTGTCTAACTACCCTGACTCTCCTCAGGATCGCTGTGTCTAACTACCGTCTCTCTTCAGGATCGCTGTGTCTAACTACGTCTCGCTTCAGGATCGCTGTGTCTAACTACCTTTGCTCTTCTCAGGATCGCTGTGTCTAACTACCGTCTCTTCTCAGGATCGCTGTGTCTAACTACCGTCTCGTCTCTCCTCAGGATCGCTGTGTCTAACTACTTCTCTTCTCAGGATCGCTGTGTCTAACAGTCCTCTTCTCAGGATCGCTGTTGTCTAACTACCGTCTGTCTCTCCTCAGGATCGCTGTGTCTAACTACTCTCGTCTCTTTCAGGATCGCGTGGTCTAACTACCGTCTTCTCTTCTCAGGATCGCTGTGTCTAACTACCGTCTCTTCTCTCTCAGGTCCGCTGTGTCTAACTACCGTCTCTTCTCTCCAGGATCGCTGTTCTAACTAACCTCGTCTCGTCTCTCTTCAGGATCGCTGTGTCTAACTACCGTCTCTTACTCTCAGGATCGCTGTGTCTAACTACCGTTCTCTTCAGGATCGCTGTGTCTAACTACCGTCTCTCTCTCTCAGGATCGCTGTGTCTAACTACCGTCTCGTCTCTCCTCAGGATCGCTGTGTCTAACTACCGTCTCGTCTCTCCTCAGGATCGCTCGTCTAACTACCGTCTCTCCTCAGGATCGCTGTGTCTAACTACCGTCTCGTCTCTCTTCAGGATCGCTGTGTCTAACTACCGTCTCTTCTCTCCTCAGGATCGCTGTGTCTAACTACGTCTCTCCTCAGGATCGCTGTGTCTAACTACAGTCTCTCTCTCTCAGGATCGCTGTGTCTAACTACCTTCTCTTCTCAGGATCGCTGTGTCTAACTACCGTCTCTTTTCTCTCTCAGGATCGCTGTGTCTAACTACCGTCTTCTCAGGATCGCTGTGTCTAACATCGCTCTCTCCTCAGGATCGCTGTGTCTAACTACCGTCTCGTCTCTCCTCAGGATCGCTGTGTCTAACTACCGTCTCTCTCCTCAGGATCGCTGTGTCTAACTACCGTCTCTCTCTTCAGGATCGCTGTGTCTAACTACCGTCTCTTCTCTCCTCAGGATCGCTGTGTCTAACTACCGTCTCTCCTCAGGATCGCTGTGTCTAACTACAGTCTCTCTCAGATCGCTGTGTCTAACTACCTTCTCTTCTCAGGATCGCTGTGTCTAACTACCGTCTCTTTCTCAGGATCGCTGTGTCTAACTACCGTCTCGTCTCTCCTCAGGATCGCTGTGTCTAACTACCTTCTCTTCTCAGGATCGCTGTGTCTAACTACCGTTCTTCTCAGGATCGCTGTGTCTAACTACCGTCTCGTCTCTCTCAGGATCGCTGTGTCTAACTACCGTCTCGTCTCTCTCAGGATCGCTGTTCTAACTACCGTCTCTTCTCTTCTCAGGCTGCTGTGTCTAACTACCGTCTCTTCTCTTCTCAGGATCGCTGTGTCTAACTACCGTCTTCTCTCTCAGGATCGCTGTGTCTAACTACCGTCTCGTCTCTCTCAGGATCGCTGTGTCTAACTACCGTCTCTTTCTCTCAGGATCGCTGTGTCTAACTACCGTCTCCTTCAGGATGCTGTGTCTAACTACCGTCTCGTCTCTCCTCAGGATCGCTGTGTCTAACTACCGTTCGTCTTCTCCGGATCGCTGTGTCTAACTACCGTCTCTTCTCAGGATCGCTGTGTCTAACTACCGTTCTCCTCAGGATCGCTGTGTCTAACTACGTCTCTTCTCAGGATCGCTGTGTCTAACTACCTTCTCTTCTCAGGATCGCTGTGTTAACTACCGTCTCTTTTCTCTCAGGATCGCTGTGTCTAACTACCGTCTCTCCTCAGGATCGCTGTGTCTAACTACCTCGTCTCGTCTCTCCTCAGGATCGCTGTGTCTAACTACCGTCTTCTCCTCAGGACGCTGTGTCTAACTACCGTCTCTTCTCAGGATCCTGTGTCTAACTACGTCTCTCCTCAGGATCGCTGTGTCTAACTACCGTCTCTCTCAGGATCGCTGTGTCTAACTACCGTCTCTTCTCAGGATCGCTGTGTCTAACTACCGTCTCTTCTCAGGATCGCTGTGTCTAACTACCGTCTCTTCTCGGATCGCTGTGTCTAACTACCGTCTCTTCTTCAGGATCGCTGTGTCTAACTACCGTCTCGTCTCTCCTCAGGATCGCTGTGTCTAACTACCGTCTCTCTCAGGATCGCTGTGTCTAACTACCGTCTCTTCTCAGGATCGCTGTGTCTAACTACCGTCTCTTCCTCAGGATCGCTGTGTCTAACTACCGTCTCTCTCTTCAGGATCGCTGTGTCTAACTACCGTCTCGCTCAGGATCGCTGTGTCTAACTACCTTCTCTTCTCAGGATCGCTGTGTCTAACTACCGTCTCTTCTCAGGATCGCTGTGTCTAACTACCGTCTCGTCTCTCCTCAGGATCGCTGTGTCTAACTACCTTCTCTCTCAGGATCGCTGTGTCTAACTCACGTCTCTTCTCAGGATCGCTGTGTCTAACTACCGTCTCGTCTCTCCTCAGGATCGCTGTGTCTAACTACTGTCTCGTCTCTCTTCAGGATCGCTGTGTCTAACTACCGTCTCTTCTCTTCTCAGGATCGCTGTGTCTAACTACCGTCTCTTCTCTTCTCAGGTCCGCTGTGTCTAACTACCGTCTCTTCTCAGGATCGCTGTGTCTAACTACCGTCTCTTCTCTTCTCAGGATCGCTGTGCTAGCTACCATCTGTGTGACTCAAGCCTTCATGATGTGGAAATTCATCAACTTCCAGCTGAGGAGGTGGAGAGAGCAGGCCCAGCCCCAGGCCCAGGCCCTGAAACCCAAGAAGCTCCAAGCGCCCAAGACCAAGTCCAAGAAAGACAAAGGTGAGTCACGTTGCTACCAGAGAGTTGTCTAAGTTAACACATCGTGTTCTTTCTCTGCTTTTAAGTTGTCTGCTTTTTAATCGGATCCATCTAGAATTTTTATTTAACTAGGCAAGTCAGTTAAGAACGAATTCTTATTTACAATGACGGCCTACCGGGGAACAGTGGGTTAACTGCTTTGTCCGAACGACAGATTTTTACCTTGTAAGCTCGGGGATTCGATCTAGCATCCTTTCGGTTACTGGCCTAATGCTCTAACCACTAGGCTACCTGCCGCCCCTTGAATATGTTGGTTAGGGTTAAACCGGGTGTTAATACTGCAAGTAGAGCTGGGTAAATTGGCTTTAGCTCTAGTCATTTTGTATCCATTCTTCACCTGTCGTTTGCTCCGAGAACATTGACTTCATCCTTTGTCGTTGGCAGCCAATGGAGTGAACGGAGTGAGTTCCAACGGAGCCGATTCGCCGAGAGCAAAGAAAGAGAAGTCTTCGTAAACTACCCCCCCCCCTCCCCCTCCCCCTCTCTCTCAGTTCCTCCAACCGAACCCCGTTTTCCTCCTGTCCCCTTCAAGCAGCATCCAGCCTTCTCATTCCACTGCTCTATATGCTGTCTATGGCCTAATCCCAAATCCACCCCTAGACCCTAGACCCTTGTAGAGATCTAAGAGGATATGATTGATTCAAGCAATATGGTGAAACTTCCACCTAGCATATCAGACGGCCGGTTGGAACTAAGCCCATATTGATTACACCTGTCATATCATCTCAGATCCCCTCAAGGGTCTAGGGTCTAGGGGTTCAATTGGGACTGTTCATCTACTACAGCTACTAAAGGAGGACAACTCCTTCCAAACGGGACTACAAGATCCAGAATGCATCTTGGCTTCACCTGGTTGTTGCCGATCTCCAGCGCTGACCATTCCCAGAACCATTGTGACACTGCCGTGTCACTGTTGCAGCAAAAGAAAACCATGAAAGAACACATCTAACAAAGAGCTTATTTAAAAGTGCCTATTCATAGACTGTACAAGATGTGCAGATTTAAAATGTCAGGAATGATATAAACTCAGTGTTTCAGTAAACACCCCCCCCCCCAAGCCAGAGATGTTATTTATCAGACTGTGTCCTGTGACGTGTTCTGTTTCTGTAACAAAAGGTCTTCTTGATTCAGTCCCGTTTATTTGGAAGCGCCTGAGGGGAAATGCACCTGCTGACCTTCTATTTTAAATGACCTCATTTCCTTTCTTTTTTTTCTCTTTTTTTTTCTCCCTTCATCAACGCAGACAGCTTTCTGGAATTGATAGGTTTAATTGGTTCAATGGAATTATTTAATTGGTTCATCGGAATGGATAGGTTTAATTGGTTCAATGGAATTGATAGGTTTAATTGGTTCAATGGAATTATTTAATTGGTTCAATGGAATTGCTAGGTTTAATTGGTTCAATGGAATTATTTAATTGGTTCAATGGAATTGCTAGGTTTAATTGGTTCAATGGAACGATTTAATTGGTTCATTGGAATTGATAGGTTTAATTGGTTCATTGGAATGGATAGGTTTAATTGGTTCCACCATATTGTTTTAACCTACCAGTTTGTGTGCTTGTCAAACGGCACCCTATTCCCTACATAGTGCTCCACTATTGACCAGAGATGTATGGCCTTGGTAGGTAGGGCACTACATAGGGAATAGGGTCCAGGTTGAGGCGCAGACCTTCTCTCAGGACGCTGGCAGTGAGAATGAAGGAACGGGAATGAGGATAGGAAGCCATTCGAGAGTATTGGGACTTGTTGTTGTTGTTGTTGCTTTTCAAGCCTTTTGATTTGGTGCTGTAAAAAAGGCCTGAACCCTGTTAATGCATCCTGTGGCCTGTCCTTTGCTGAAGTAACCACTGATCTAACAAGGTTGGATAGGGCCGTTTACCCCTCCAAACCCAGTCAATGGCAGGATCAGTGGTCACTGTGTGAAGGGAGAAATTAATTATTGGTTTTGCATTCCAAATGGCACCCTATTCCCTATATAGTGCACAAGAGCCACTATGGGATCAGGTCAAAAGTAGCACACTACATAGCGTATAGGGTGCCATTTTAGGACGCACTCCTTAGTGGAAAAATGGTTGCCGTTGGCGATTGGCTGCCTTCATTCGAGAGCCTGAAAAGCCCAAAAATCTGTAGTTTTAATATAAGTGATGAGGATCCTATCACAGAGGTTATTAGATGACATATTTAGTATTATTAATATTAGTGGTATTTTCTTTGTTGGAGAATATGGCATTGAGGCCTACTTTGGGGGTCAACAACCCGAGTGGTTTGTGTTTTGTCGCTGTCTGTTTCAAATGGTCAAAAGAGAATAGGTTGCCAAGGGCCTTGGTCAAAAGTAGTGCTCTATATCAAGGGAATAGGGTGCCATTTGGAATTGAACCGCTGTATTTTGTCTCCTTTGAACATGTCCATGGAATATAATTTGATGTTATGAATAAGGAAATGTTCCGTTTTATTCCCTCCTTTACTTTAACTGAACGTGCCAAATCAGAGCTGACAGGATCTTTCTTTCCTTTAACATGCTCACTCGTTGCCATTAAATAATTTACACGGGAAGAAATGTGTCCAATTTTTATTGAACTGAGATGGTATTTTGGTAGAAATATGTTAATGTAGTGAAAGGTCTATAATGTTTTGACGGTGATATGTGGTTGTTAGCTACCTTTTGAATGCACTGCCTGTATAAGATGGATAGGACCGTCTGCTAAATTACCAACATGTTTATTTATTTTGTAAATCATATCACTTAACTACCTCAGTTCTTTAAGAACATAACTATAATGTTATCTCTATGAGAAACTATCATCTTCGGAATCAACGCCAATGAATAAACTTTAACTAGAGGTCAAAGTTCATGAGCTGAAACTAATGATGATGTATATAAACCCTGGAATGCTAATTGTTATGTATTGGCCAATGAGAGGCTTGGAAGCCACTGGTCGGCCATATTGGCACTCCCCAGAAGAAGCAGTCCTCCATAGAAATAAATGGGATTCTACAGTCTTACAATTAAAAGTGTCAAGGCCAAAAGTATTTTTGTTGTTTTGGGGACATTAGAACTTTCAAAAAAAATTGACTTTATTTTTTTATGTTTTGCTCACATAATAATATAATGTAAAAGTACACATTCAGGTGTCTAATAGAATAAATGTTATTTTTAAATTAAGTTGACATGCATTTTTCTATAGCTTCAAATATGTCTTACAACAGTGGGGAAGTACAAAGATGGAGGTGCCTTGGCTTCAAAACAGCGGCCCTTGTGTGTTATCTAGTGTGTGTATATATATATATATATATATATATATCATTGGTTGAAACCAACTAAATCCCTGCTGTACCACTGCCAACCACACGGTGGAGCTACGGTTCACACAACCTGCTGTCAAAGACATGCAATTTGGCAGTGAACTGAAATATAAACTGGACAATAATATAAATGCAACATGCAACAATTTTAAAGCTTTTACTGAGTTACAGTTCATATTAGGAAATTYGTTAACTGAGAAATTCATTAGGCCTAATCTACAGATTTCATGACCAGGAAAGGGTGATACCTAGTCAGTTGTACAACTGAAGGCATTCAACTGAAATGTGTCTTCCACATTTAACCCAACCCCTCTGAATCAGAGAGGTGCAGGGGGGGGGCTGCCTTAAATCGACAGCCACGTCATCGGCGCCCAGAGAACAGTGGCTTAACTGCCGTGTTCGGGGATAAGGATATGCATTTGTTAGTCACATAGTTAGTCCCTGTGCCCAAGAACAATTAGGTAACCTGCCTAAATGACTACCGACCTGTAGCGCTCAAGTCTGTAGCCATGAAGTGCTTTGAAAGGCTGGTCATGGCTCACATCAACACCATTATCCCAGAAACCCTGAACCCACTCCAATTTGCATACCACACCAACAGATCCACAGATGATACAATCTCTATTGCACTCCACACTGCCCTTTCCCACCTGGACAAAAATAACACTTATGTGAGAATGCTATTCATTGACTACAGCTCAGCGTTCCATACCATAGTGCCCTCAAAGCTCATCACTAAGCTAAGGACCCTGGGACTAAACACCTCCCTCTGCAACTGGATCCTGGACTTCCTGATGGGCCGCCCCCAGGTGGTAAGGGTAGGTAACAACACATCCGCCACGCTGATCCTCAACACGGGGGCCCCCCAGGGGTGTGTGCTCAGTCCCCTCTACTCCCTGTTCACTCATGACTGCACGGCCAGGCACAACTCCAACACCATTAAGTTTGCAGACGACAACAGTGGTAGGCCTGATCACTGACAACGACAAGACAGCCTATATGGAGGAGGTCAGAGACCTGGCCGTGTGGTGCCAGGATAAGAACCTCTCCCTCAACATGATCAAGACAAAGGAGATGATTGTGGACTACAGGAAAAGGAGGACAGAACACGCCCTCATTCTCATCGACGGGGCTGCAGTGGAGCAGGTTGAGAGCTTCAAGTCCCTTCGTGTCCACATCACCAACAAACGAACATGGTCCAAACACACCAAGACAGTCGTYAAGAGGGCACGACAAAGCCTATTCCCCCTCAGGGGACTGAAAAGATTTGGCATGGGTCCTTAGATCCTCAAAAGGTTCTACAGCTGCACCATCGAGAGCATCCTGCTCTCGATGGTGCAGTGCGTAGGTTAGTGAGTACGGCCCAGTACATCACTGGGGCCAAGCTTCCTGCCATCCAGGACCTCTATACTAGGCGGTGTCAGAGTAAGGCCCTAAAAATTGTCAAAGGCTCCAGCCACCCTAGTCATAGACTGGTCTCTCTGCTACCACACGGCAAGCGGTACCGGAGCGCCAAGTCTAGATCCAAGAGGCTTCTAAACAGCTTKTACCCCGAAGCCATAAGACTTCTGAACTTATTATTTTACACTGCTGCTACTCTCTGGTTATTATCTATGCATAGTCACTTTAACTCTACCTACATGTACATATTACCTTATTTACCTCAACTAACCGGTGCCCCCGCACATTGACTCTGTACCGGTACCCCCCTGTAAATATCCTTGCTACTGTTATTTTACTGCTGCTCATTAATTATTAGTCATTTTATTTTTTACTTAACACTTATTTTTCTTAAAACTACATTGTTGATTAAGGGCTTGAAAGTAAGCATTTCACTGTAAGGTCTACACCCATTGTATTCGGGGAATGGGACAAATAGCGTTAGATTTGAGATACCTTTAAAAAAAAAGTAGGTCCGTGGGTCAGAAAACCAGTCAGTATTTGGTGTGACCACCATTTGCCTCACGCAGCTCGTCACATCTCCTTCACATAGAGTTGATCAGGCTGTTGATTGTGACCTTTGGAATGTTGTCCCACTCCTCTTCAATGGCTGTGCGAAGTTGCTGGATATTGGCGGGAACTGGAACACGTTGTCGTACACGTCGATCCAGAGCATCCCAAACATGCTCAATGGGTGACATGTCTGGTGAGTATGCAGGCCATGGAAGAACTGGGACATTTTCAGCTTCCAGGAATTGTGTACATATCCTTGCAACATGGGACCGTGCATTATCATGCTGAAACATGAGGTGATGGCGGCGGATGAAGGATCTCATTACGGTATCTCTAGGCATTCAAATTGCCATCGATAAAATGTAATTATGTTCATTGTCTGTAGCTTATACCTGCCCATACCATCACCCCACCTTCACCATGGGGCACTCTGTTCACATCGTTGACATCAGCAATACCACTCACCCACACGACGCCATACACGTGGTCTGTGGTTGTGAGGCCAGTTGGACGTACGGCCAAATTCTCTAAAACCATGTTGGAGGTGGCTTATGGTAGAGAAATGAACATTAAATTCTCTGGCAACAGCTCTGGTGGACATTCCTGTAGTCAGCATGCCAATTACACGCTCCCTCAAAACTTCAGACATCTGTGGCATTGTGTTGTGCGTCAAAACTGCACATTTCAGAGTGGCCTTTTATTGTCCCCAGCACAAGGTGCATTTGTTTAATGATCATGATGTTTAATAAGATTCTTGATATGCCACAACTGTCAGGTGGATGGATTATCTTGGCAAACGAGAATGTCTCACTAACAGGGATGTAAACACAACATTTGAGAGAAATACGCTTTTTTGTGTGTATGGAACATTTCCGGTGATCTTTTATTTCAGCTCATGAAACATGGTACCAACACTTTACATGTTGCATTTATATATTTGTTCAGTGTATAATTGCCCAATCAAGTGTTAGGTTAAAACATTTAAATATAAAGTCCTAAAATAACCTGCACAATTTAGTCAATTTTATTTTGGAAAATCTTCAGTTTATGCAAATGTGGCCTATATTTAATTGGAAAATCTTCAGTTTATGCAAATGTGGCCTCTATTTAATTGGTGAGTAGACCATTATCACAGGAATCAAGGTGGCCTAATATCTTAATATGATGTGATAGCAGTGGTTTGGATACTGGTGATGCAATTCAGGACACCTGTGTGTTGTAATAACTCCATTTACATGTGTTGTAGTAACTCCATTTACATGTGTTGTAGTAACTCCATTTACATGTGTTGTAGTAACTCCATTTAAGTAGAAAGCTGATTCAGCTATAATTGTTGTAGCAGATAAGGACTTAAAGGAGAGGTACTTAGCCACATGTTTATCCACAGACAATTGTTACTTTACCCTCATGTCTACGAATCTCCCCTGCAGACCAAAGGGACGTTGCGAAAATAAACAGAAGAATCAACCTGCAGAATCGTAGACAACTTTATTTAACCAGGCGAGTCAGTTCAGAACGAATTCTTTATTTACAATGACGGCCTATCCCAAACCCGGACGACGCTGGGCCAAATGCGCGCCGCCCTATGGGACTACCGATCACGGCCGGCTGTGATACAGCCCGGGATCGAACCAGGGTTTGTAGTGACACCTCTGCCACTGAGATGCAGTGCCTTAGACCGCTGCGCCACTCGGGAGCCCTTGTGAGTCCTTACATGGCACTTTATACCCTACATAGTGCACTACATGGGACCCTACATAGTGCACTAAATGGGCCCTGGGACAACAGTAGTGCACACTATACAGGGAACAAACGTCCTTCTGGAGTGACTGATTGGCTAGTGTCCATGACAGACTAAAAGCTTGTTCCGTACTGAAGCGCTATGCTTGTCTGTGTCTCAAAAAGACAACGGCACATGTCTTTCTCTACGTTATCAACATAAAAGTGACATCCACGTGTGTCCAGAAATGGCACGCTAATCCCTATAGAGTGCACACCCATATGGATCCTGGTCAAAAGTAGCGCACTACATAGGGAATAGGGTGCCATAGGGCCTGGTCTAAAGTAGTGCACTATATAGGGAATAGGGTGCCATAGGGCCTGGTCTAAAGTAGTGCACTATATAGGGAATAGGGTGCCATAGGGCTCTGGTCAAAAGTAGTGCACTACATAGGGTATAGGGTGCCATAGGGCCTGGTCTAAAGTAGTGCACTACTATAGGGAATAGGGTGCCATACGGGACGTAGACCAGATGTTTAAGGAGTTGTTTGTTATTTTTGCTCTTGCTATCAAACGAGACGAGGAGGAGGGATGTTTTTGCTGTCTAGTGTCCAAGGTCTAGTCTGCTCTATGATGAAGACTGTGTTATCTTCATTCACTGAGATAAGCTGCATTCATGCCCTGTTGCTCACGTGATCCTTTAATTCATGACTACTGTAGGAGGATGTGTTGTTTATTGAGTATCAGACCAATTTGTGTGTCTGGTTTCAGTGTCTCGTTTCTGTGTGTGTGTGTGTGTGTGTGTGTGTGTGTGTGTGTGTGTGTGTGTGTGTGTGTGTGTGTGTGTGTGTGTGTGTGTGTGTGTGTGAATCATTCATTACTGCAATGTGATTTGTGGATTCAATTTTTTTTTTTTTTTATGTGTGTGTGTGTGTTCACGCACTCTGTGACCTGAGCATGCAGTCCTCTCTGCACAAGACCTGAGTCAGACTCTAGAATCCTCTCTGGGTTCTTTCTGCTTTGCTCATCACTTTACTTCCCTTTGCATCCCAAATGACATCCTATTCCCTTTAGTGCACTACTTGGACCAGGAACCTATAGGGCCTTTGTGAAACGTAGTGCACTATAGAAGGAATATAGGGTACCATTTAAGATGTATCCTTCATCTGCAGCAATGGTCATTGTCTGATATGTTTACCCCTTGTTCCTAATCAAACTAGTCACAATGAAACTAAATAAGATATGTTTACTATTTTTGTAATAACTACCTGTAATATTACTTGCTAGGGATATACCTGTTGGATCCTTAATAACAAATATATAACTGAATAGTTGTGTTTAGCCTACATGTTGCTGTAAGTAGATTAAATAGGTTATAGCTAAAGTGCTATAGTGTATCTATGCTATCAAGTCATCTTAAATAACTATGCATTCGTATTCTATCCTCTTTGATTAACTAGCTAAATCACGGGTGTTTCTCTCCGCTGTCTCTCCGTGCTATATCGTCACTTTGACAGGTTGTTGCTGTTTGGTCGCTGCAAAGCAACGCTGCCTTCCATACCGGAGAGAGACCCCCGCTAACCGAGGAGCTCCTCTCTGTGGTGCCGTGATATGATGTGTGGGGGAGGCTTGCTAGCGAGATAAACAAGCAGCCAGTCAGCATCGGGGTTTCAACCAGCACAGAGCAGTCGGAGGAACATGGCCGCAGCACATTTAGCTAGCAGTATAGCTTTTTCTCTCAACCGAAGGTCAGACCGGGTCTAACACACGGGATTTAACAGAGCACGGGCGACGGAAAGTTTCACATCGTAAGTACGCATGTGGGCTTTTGTTGTTTTGGTTGGTTCGCTGTTTTTGGTGTGCAATTCGTGCCCTAATTTTGCGAGGGATTCAATATCTGAAACAGGTTAGGTTTAGGTACGTTAGCTTGCTAAGCAAGGCAGCGCTGACTGCCGAGCTAACTGCTAGCGGAGGCTACTACAGGGGAAGCTAGATCGCTAACTAGACATGTTTGTAAATTATGTTCCTTTGCCTTGCCGCACTTGACCAATTTTCACTACTCGTTTCTGTGCTTGACAGACATGCAGTGCTTTCGCGTGTGTAACATGCATTTCGTGGACCGGGGAATACTTTATATTTCTGAGTGTGATTGTTGTCAGTGACTGAAGTTCTCCGATCCAATAGCGCTAGCCAACCATTAGCTAGTTACAACAGTGGACATTGTGAATGTTTTCAGAGACCCTCTCCTTGGCTATTTACCTTAGTTTTTTGAGCGGGTTTTTAAATTCAGGGCAGTGATCGGATTGCTCATATCCACGAATCACCCTTACCGTAAATATAAATAAAAAGGTAAACAACTTTSTTTACGTAATGCTCCCTATATCAGTGACTTTAGTGAGTCAGCTTTCTTTCTGCATCGTGCAAAGCTTGCTTCGCTACAATGTCGCTTGGTGGCAAAGTTGCAACGTTACACCAGTGGTATTTCTCAATAACGGTGTGAAACTGAATGGCCACGAAGTAAGTGCTGCAGAGTTCCAGTGGAATCTCACCGAGTCCGTCTTGTGATGATGACGACCCCCCCAGACTGTTCCACCACCCCCACAGGACTGTTCCACCACCCCCTTTAAAGGAACGTTCCTATTGCGTTGCGTTTCTCTCTCTCCACCCGGGTAGAAAGGGAGTCGATAGCCTACATGTAATTTTTTGTGGGTTTTAATGACCTATTTACAATCTACGCAGGCGAGGTTGCGTAGTGTGATGACGTGCGGAGCAGAGCTGCCATGCCCTCATGCATATGATCCTCTTCTCACGCCACACCTCTTAAATCTCACGCATTGAAAAGTACAGCTTTTATTTATTTTTTCTTCCAATTAATCAATTGTATAGTCAATGCGTTTTATCTTTTCAACTGTCCTCCACATCGTTTTGAAATCGGAGCATCTGCGCTTGCATTTAAACATCACGAGCCACCCTGGTCTCAGAGCATTTCGTATTATTGTGTACGTAAATTCTAGATATTTCACTTATAATAATATGTTAAGTTCAGATGATATGTATTAATTAGTGGATGTTCTGCAATCATTTGATATGATATATGTTATGGATTTCAGTTTGTGCAATATGTTATGGGTTGGTAAAATATACAACATGATACAAATTTGCAAAACGTAAGATATGTTACGAATTCCATTTTGTTGTAGCAAATGTTAGCTAGGTGGCTAATGCTAACATTAGCTAGGCTAGGCGTTAAGGTTAGGCTTAAGGTTGGGACTTAGGTTAAAGGGTTAAGCTAAAATGGCTAGGGTTAGCTAAAAGGGTTCATGTTAGGTGAAGGGTTAGCTAACATGCTAAAAAGTGATAAGTAGTTGCTAAATAGCGCAAATGCTATAGTTGTCTGTGATTAGAGCCGAACATGCAACCATTGGGTTGTTAGAGATTCGTGTTAAACGCCCGACCACTACAACCAACCTGCTTTAGTTTTTGCCTTGAGTAACTTTCTGTAACCATACTAAACATTAACATACTGTATCATACTCATTTGAGGTTCCAGATTTACATTTACTATGTTACCTCTAGTCTATGAGACCAGGTTGCACGAGGGGAACCTCTGTCCTGTCTTGCCACAGCACTGTGAACGCTGAAACATTGAAGTATATGATTGGTCTAGTTATGTAAAGGATCAAGGGGATTGGATGGCGTTTTAAAGAAACGCCCCTCAAGATTAGAGTGGAGCTGCGTGGAGAGAGAACGTTCTCCGCCGAGTTTATAAAACTGTAAAATAAAACGCAAGGTAGCGTTATTTTATGTACAATGTTGTCAAAAAATATATATATATAAAATAATTTGCTGTTACTCCCGTCCCTATTGCAGAATGCAGCCTTTTGACAGCATGTACGAAAGTTGATTTAGTCTCCTTGTTTGGTGATTGGCATTTAGGCTGTGAAAAGGAAAAGGCTGCCTCCAACCATCCCATTGTTTTTTTCCCGGGAATGCCCCCCCCGTCTTTTCCCCCGGAATCCCCCCCGTCTTTACCCCCGGCCTCCCCATTTGCCAGCCTCCCAATCTCGTTTCATTACTGTCTGAATAATGTGTCAAACCACCCTAAAAAATGTATAAAAAAATTATTATCATACTTAAAATAAAAAATAATTCCCAAAACGTCTCACAGTAACAAAGGTGTATAATTTTGAGTTTTCATTTAATGTTCAAACTACCCCAAATACACCCTGGTCATAGAACTAAGCCTTGTCAAAATATGTAGAATTACAGCAAATTCTCTTTAAAACAGTAAACTGTTATAAGGGGACGCCACCATCTGAGGGTTGTGCCAGGGGGCAATGAAATTCACAGAGCAAATCTCACTCCAAGCTTTCTTCAGACGTTGGCAGCCCTGGCATAGTGATGTGATGGGACGATTGATACCATACAGGTTGTCACTAGTTACCACAGCCACAAAGTCATAATGATGGCTGATGCTGTGGTAACTAGTGACAACCATTGATACCGGAGCTCCCACACTAGTGGCCCAGTTGTCTGTGTAGATTTGGAGGTGTGGAGGTTTTAACACCTTTTTAGTTTGGCGCTCCCTGTTTTTATTTCTTGACAAACAATCCTTTTATCTGATTTTGTTTTGCACCACCTTTTTGGTTTGCTTCCTGTCTGTAAGTTTGGTGTGGGTTTTTCTTTTTGTTTTGCCTCTTAGTTGGCAAATTTAGTGGGCTCCTCGTGGTGGGTGTCTTTTTAGGTCTCAGTTGTTGTTGCTAGGCAACTTTCAGTGGACACCCCCATGAGTGTCTTTCAACCCCCCCCCCCCAAAAAGCCCCACTTGTTTAGTTTTGGTTGTTGTCACTGACTCTTTGTTAGTTCCCTGTTGTTTGAGCAACATTTTTTGGTTTTCTTGCAGGGGAACGTAACACGACAGAGTAGTCTCTCCTGAAATCGTGGCACACTGGTACCTAATTTTGAGCGATCCTATTTAGATCGTTTTTGTCTTTCTCAAACAGTGATTGTAAATTAAACCGCTCTAGTAGTTATTGGTAATTATCAAATTTAAGGATCCAAAGGTTTTTGTTCATATGTAAAAGTGAGTTTTTAAAGTTTAATTCAAACCCCAAGTAAAGTTTACAAGCAGTTTCCACGTGATAAATGACGTACAAAGCTTCGTTTGATCCCTCAGTCAGTGGATCCCGCTGTGACTTCCAAAACATCAACCTCTCTAGACATTACTTTAGTCTAGAACAGTGGTCACCAAACGCGATCTGCAAGGCATTCCTAGTCGATCGCCGAACATTTCTGTAAAAAAACAAACAACGATAAGCCTTGCATTCCTATTTTTTTATTTTATTTATCTCGGTCTGTTGGTCTAGGTACGCTCGATTCAGCTGTCCTGCGCACCGGGTAGGTGACGTGTTCCCATTTTAAATGTCAGAAGGTACAAACTCTGCCTTCCTGCAGGCCCAGGGGGACCAAATCAAGTGCACTATAGGCCTACCGCTGGCCAATCGCATGGCTCAGATGACCGTATCTGCAGTAATGTAGCAGGTGTAAAAGGAAGCTACAGTAAAGTTGGATACAGTGAGGTTTCTAAACATGACTAGAGAGAGAGAGAGACTGTCAACGAATACAGTAAAGTTGATACAGTGAGGTTTAAAAACATGACTAGAGAGAGAAAGACTGTCAACGAATACAGTAAAGTTGATATGGTGAGGTTTAAAAACATGAGCTAGAGAGAGAAGACTGTCAACGATATACAGTAAAGTTGATTAGGGTTGAGAGTTAATAAACGATGACTAGAGAGAGAGAGACTCCGTCAGCGAATGAACAGTCAAAGTTTGATACGGTGAGGTTTAAAAACATGACTAGAGAGAGAGAGACTGTCAACGAATACAGTAAAGTTGATATGCAGTGAGGTTTAAAAAACATGACTAGAGAGGAGGAGACTGTCAACGAATACAGTAAAGTTGGTACAGTGGAGGTTTAAAAAACATGACTAGAGAGAGAGACTGTCAACGATACAGTAAAGTTGGATACAGTGAGGTTTAAAACATGACTAGAGAGAGCGAGAGATGTCAACGAATACAGTAAAGTTGATACAGTGAGGTTTAAAACACATGACTAGAGAGAGAGAGAGAACTGTCAACCGAATACATGTAAGTTGTGGATACAGTGCGAGGTTTAAAAACATGACTAGAGAAGGAGAGAGACTGTCAACGATACAGTAACAGTTGATATGGTGAGGTTTAAAAAACATGACTAGAAGAGAGAGAGGACTGTCACCGAATACAGTAAAGTTGATATCGTGAGGTTTAAAAACATGACTAGGAGAGAGAGAGACTGTCAACGAATACAGTAAAGTTGATACGGTGAGGTTTAAAAACATGACTAGAGAGAGAGAGACTGTCAACGAATACAGTAAAAGTTGATATGGTGAGGTTTAAAAAACATGGACTAGAGAGGAGAGACTGTCAACGAATACAGTAAAGTTTGATAAGTGGAGGTTTAAAAACATGACTGAGAGAGAGAGACTGTCAACGAATACAGTAAAGTTGATACGTGAGGTTTAAAAAACATGACTGCAGAGAGAGAGAGACTGTCAACGATACAGTAAAGTTGATACAGAGTGAGGTTTAAAAACATGGACTAGGAGAGAGAGACTGTCAACGAATACAGTAAAGTTGGATACGTGAGGTTTAAAAAACATGACTAGAGAGAGAGAGACTGTCAAACGAATACAGTTAAAGTTGGGATACAGCTGAGGTTTAAAAACATGACTAGAAGAGAGAGAGACTGTCAACGAATACAGTAAAGTTGATCAGCTGAGGTTTAAAACATGACGTAGGAGAGAGAGAGAGACTGACTGCAACGAATACAGTAAAGTTGGATACAGTGAGGTTTAAAAAACATGACTAGAGAGAGAGAGGAGACTGTCAACGAGATACAGTAAAGTTGATATAGGTGAGGTTTAAAAACATGACTAGAGAGAGAGAGACTGTCAACGAATACAGTAAAGTTGGATCACCACAGTTGAGGTTTAAAACAATGACTCGAGAGCAATGAGAGAGACTGTCTCAACGAAGTCAGTAAGTTGATACGGTGAGGTTTACAAAACATGACTAGGAGAGAGAGAGACTGTCACACGGAATACAGTAAAGTTGATATGGTGAGGTTTAAAAACATGACTAGAGAGAGAGGACTGTCAACGAATACAGTAAAGTTGATACAGTGAGGTTTAAAACATGACTAGAGAGAGAAGAGACGTGTCAACCGAACACAGTAAGTAGTTGGATACATGTGAGGGTTAAAAACATGGACTAGAGAGAGAGAGACTGTCGAACGGAATACAGTTAAAGTTGACTGATGGTGATGGGTTTAAAAACATGGACTAGAGAGAGAGAGACTGTCATCGAATACAAGTAAAGTTGATACGGTGAGGTTTAAAAACATGACTAGAGAGAGAGAGACTGTCAACGAGTACAGTAAAGTTGATATGGTGAGGTTATAAAAAACATGATTAGAGAGAAGAGACTGTCAACGAATACAGTAAAAGTTGATATGGTCGAGGTTTAAAAAAACATGACTAGAGAAGGAGAGACTGTCAACGAAGTACAGTAAAGTATGATATGGTGAGGTTTAAAAAAATGACTAGAGAGAAGACTTTCAACGAACACAGTATAAGTTCGATACGGCTGAGGTTTAAAAACACATGACTAGAGAGAGAGACTGTCAAACGAATACTAAGTAAAGTTGAGATACATGAGGTTTAAAAACGATGACGTAGTAGAGAGTGAGGAGACTGTCAACGAATACAGTAAAAGAAGATGCTATTGTTATGGACGTGAGTGCAATGTTTGTTTTTACTCAGTACTGTCAACACTTTTTATTCA
The DNA here is from genome assembly GCF_002910315.2 of Salvelinus sp. IW2-2015. NCBI lineage: Eukaryota > Metazoa > Chordata > Actinopteri > Salmoniformes > Salmonidae > Salvelinus > Salvelinus sp. IW2-2015. Next base: position 147,620 of record NW_019942887.1, on the reverse strand, counting down.
ACACTTTTTTTTTAAGCCATGAAATGCATGTTATCCCTACTACTACTCACCTGACAACAGCACTGCAGCTGCAATGAATGAGTAGGAAAGTGTATTGACACGCTTCCTTTAGTGTTAGTGGTTTGGGTTGTATTTAATATGGAGGGATATTTCACTGTCTCTGGTCCATAGGAGTAACAACGTGAATTTGTGCACGAGGCAGAAATAATGCGGTGCGACTCGAGTTTTACCATCAGCTGGAAAGACTGTGTCCCTTTTTTGGTCACTGTCATTGGAGGAAAGGGAGAGCGAAGGGACACGTTGATTGGTTACTCTCTGTCTGCTACCCTCTTCCTCCTCTGAGACTGACCATCAGATGCAGTCTCCATCGGCCCAGTAAAACTTAAAAAAAATGCAAATTATTCAAATGTAAGCTCGCTCAGATTTGCCTCACAAGTAATACAATAACTGATCTATTTATAATTTTTGCAGTGATACTGTTTTGGGCCTATAGCCTACTGCACAAACCTCATTACTACAGTACTGTTTGTAATAGGTTAATGTTGTATAGACTTACGCTTTTTAAGTCATGTAAAAAAAATAATTAAAATAAAATAAAATTCTGAACGGTAGATCTCGGCTTGTATTTTGTCTCTGATCTCAACTGAAAGGTTGGTGACCACTGGTGTAAATATTCTATTCCATTTCTCACCTGACAGGTGTCTCTCTCTCTGTAGAGCAGCAGCTAGTGAGTCTCGTCTTGTGGAGGCACAGCGTCGAATTCCCATATAGATAAAAAAAATATATTAAAAAAATTAACCTAATTGGTAAAATAGTTTTCTTTGAAACACTGGCTACATTGTGTTTTGATAAGCATATCCTGTTCAGTTTTTATTTAACATCCTAAATCATGAAATGGAGCCACTATCTTTTGTAAATATATAATAATAAAAAAAAAACGAGGTTTCTTGTTTCAAAGTAACAATCACGTGATCAATGACGTCTGACTCTTCTTTTGTTAGTCGGGTTTTTTCTTCTTCTCCGTAACAGTTTGTTGCAAAATTCGATATCTTACCGTGTTGCTTTCTTCAACGTAAAGTGGCTTTGAAACACTGACCTCTACTGGACACCTTGTATACCAATTAGCTTAGATTTTTGATGTTGTTTTTTTGGCTCCTGAACTGTAGCTCAGCAGATGAGGACGGGGGATTTGGGATCAGACAGCATCATAGGCACAAGATCAAATCCTGGCTATGGCTGAAAATGTATTTTCTACGAAAGCACATTTTATCTTCCCATTGTTCAAATAATTAGTTTATTCGAGTGTAGCCAATGAATCGTTTGTCTTGAGCGTCCTAAATAATGCGGCTAAATATTTAATCAAATAGCTGTCTGGACTATCGTCATTGACTCTTTTTTTTTGGGGGGGGGGGTGTGATTCCTCACAGACGATGCTGTTACTGCTGAATCTATCCTGACGCCTAGTTACTTTATCCCTACCTATATGTACATATCTACCTCAATCACCTCGTACCTCTGCACATCGACTCTGCATTGTTGGGAAGGTCCCGTAAGTAAGAATTTCACTGTTAAGTCTAAAACCTGTTTTACCAAGCGTGTCAAATTCCATTTTGATTTAATTACTATGGATGTACAGTTGTTAAAAGAATTGTGAACATCGGAATGCAACAAAGTCAATATACTTCAAAATGACTAAAACCAAATTGAAACTGTGTATAAATGACAATGGACCTACATTCATAGAGTTTATTGACTGTCACGAGCTCACGTAATAATCACTAGACAGTCAGGGAGCATCGGAAATTGGGGTAGTGGACTATTTTGACAGCAAGGAAATGTAATACATTTTCAGTGTGGCCCTCTGGACTTCATTGAAGACTGACTGCCCCCCCCCCCCCCCATTGTGTGTGTGTGTAGGGGGGGAGGGAGGGGGGGGGGGCAGGTCAGTCTTCAATGAAGTCCAGAGGGCCACACTGAAAATGTATAGCAGGACACCCCTGCTTTATAGTATACTACTGCAGACCAGGGGCTGTAGGGAATAGGGTGCCCTTTTGGGACTCTGCCTTCTGATTGGCTCGACGGGGAAGCGCCGAGGGCTCAGTTGTCAGGTACAGGGAACGCGTGTCGTCATGGTTTCATATCACTTACATTATAGCTCTGTCATATCGATGCTCTTGACCAAGGTAGTGTTTGTAAGCTACAGTATGGTAGCACGATTGGCAGGTCAGGTTGCTAGTTGAGTAGACCAACTTTCAAGGTGAGCAGGAAGATAGCCACGAAACGCCGACCTTCGTCACTAATTGGAGTGTTAATATTGAGAAGAAAAACTAAATATAATAAACCAAACTCTAAGTAGTACGAAAGATAGGTTGCGAACAAAGAAACGGCGCTAGTGACTAAAGGGCGGCCCTTAAACATATGACATTTATTGTTGGTGCCTTGGGATTAAGTGTCTCTCTCCAATATTCTTTATTAAACATAGTGCTAAAGTGCGTTTGTCCTGCCAACATACATACCCTAAGAAACCGTAAGTCTGGTCCTACATACTGGTCTAACAACACTCTCAGTGTGGTTTCTCTAGAGAAGCATCGATGTACCAGAGCTACATATAGGGTTCGATGTTAGTGATATGAGAACCTTCATTGAGCGACAAGCGGATTTCAGCCTGTGTTACACAGCGTATACCGCTAAAGCACACACACGTGATGCCCTTCGGCTGTGCTTCCACACACGACCCGACGAGACCAATCACGAATAGGTGATGTAGTCCCGTATACAGGGTTCACCTTATTCACTTATGGCAGCCACATGGTTTTCCTACAGCGTAGCAGTTAGAGCTGATACTAGATACAGCATGACGTGTACCTGGCCTAATACATTTTTCAGTGTGGCCCTCTGGACTCTCGATCTTGAAGAGCTGACTGCTCCACCCCCCCCTCCCTCCCCCCCTACACACAGCACACAATGGGGGGGGGTCAGTGATGACGTTTTCGCTCGTCTTTCCGTTTTTAATGCTTTATGAGACCAGGGGCCCCGCAGGACT
>NW_019942887.1:127504-139808 GCF_002910315.2 Salvelinus sp. IW2-2015 | reverse complement strand
GGAATGGGGTCGGGGTTAAGTTACGCCGCTCCACCAGTCCTTTCAGGTTACGGATGGGGTCGGGGTTAAGTTACGCCGCTCAACCAGTCCTTTCAGGTTACGGATGGGGTCGGGGTTAAGTTACCGCCGCTCCACCAGTCCTTTCAGGTTACGGATGGGGTCGGGGTTAAGTTACGCCGCTCCACCAGTCCTTTCAGGTTACGGATGGGGTCGGGGTTAAGTTACGCGCTCACCAGTCCTTTCAGGTTACGGATGGGGTCGGGGTTAAGTTACGCCGCTCCACCAGTCCTTTCAGGTTACGGATGGGGTCGGGGTTAAGTTACGCCGCTCCACCAGTCCTTTCAGGTTACGGATGGGGTCGGGGTTAAGTTACGCCGCGCCACCAGTCCTTTCAGGTTACGGATGGGGTCGGGGTTAAGTTACGCCGCTCCACCAGTCCTTTCAGGTTACGGATGGGGTCAGGGATAAATTACTCTGCTCCACCAGTCCTTTCAGGTTACGGATGGGTCGGGGGTTAAGTTTACGCCGCTCCACCAGTCCTTTCAGGTTACGGAGGGTCAGGGTTAAGTTACGCCGCTCCACCAGTCCTTTCATGTTACGGAGGATCAGGGTTAAGTTACGCCGCTCCACCAGTCCTTTCAGGTTACGGATGGGTCGGGTTAAAGTTACGCCGCTCCACCAGTCCTTTCAGGTTACGGATGGGGTCGGGTTAAGTTACGCCGCTCCACCTGTCCTTTCAGGTTACGATGGGGTCGGGTTAAGTTACGCCGCTCCACCAGTCCTTTCAGGTTACGGATGGGGTCGGGGTAAATTCTGTAATCGCGATAGGAGTTACACACGTTGATACAGTATTATATTATAGTATTGTATTATAGTATTATATTTGGTGTGTGTTGGTCTTTGTCTCATTGTACTGGATTCAGGATTGGGTCATTCATATGGGTCATTCGTTTGGACTTACTACATGTGTTTGTGTTACCTAGGATTAGTCTGCGCGCGACTATTGCTTAGCAACTGTTGTTGACACGTCTTTGTGACAATGTACTGCTCAGCTCACATGAAGGACTGTCCCGTTCTCTCACTTGCCCCTCAGTTGTTTCTTCCCATCTGTTGCTCTCTCTCTCTCTCGTTCGTTCGTTCGTTTCGTTCGTGCTCCCTTCCTCCCCTCTCCGTTAGAGAGAGACCAGAGCGCTAACTACAGGCAGAGATGAAGAGGCAAAGCAAGAGGTTTTACTCTGCCCAAAATCTGTCCATGAAAATAAGACCATGAAGTGAGGAATGTTTTGTATGAAGATTTTGTCAACAACAAAAAAGGACTTCCTCATTTGGAAGTTTCGTAATGGTTGGTTGTAAGGAATGCACTGATAAGTGGACGCACATGGCATTTCGGCAACTTTATGAGAAAACAATCGTTTTAATTCTTGGATCGATTGTTGTCCTTGTGTGAATTGTAGCTCGGATAGACTTCTGGCATAGATAAACATATTCTTAGTCGCGACCAAAACTTCAGAGTATTAAATCCTGCTTGGTTCAGCTCGGACTTCCTGGGTTTGCTTCAAATGCGATCTCTCAGTCGCAGCATCGCCATTAGTCTGGACCTTTTGTTCTCAGGCCATCTAGAGTTCTTGTGTGAATGATGGTTCACGAGGGGTTCTTAGTATTCCTCAGGGCCTCCCGACTTCGCTCCGTCCTATACATCAATATGTCCTCTTGCTGCTTGATTCCCTTATCTGATTTCCCCTCTCCGCAGAACGCAATTCCCTGTAAGATATCTCCTTGCCCTTCTGGCACCCTGGACTGTGTCCCTAGACTAACCTCCCCGACGAGCTTTAATGCCATACAACTCTCCTTCCGTGCCACCGTAGCACGCCGTCCAGCAGTGTATATTTCACTGGCACGCCCCAAACCGCAATATCCCCCTTGGCCGCCTTTCCTTCCAGTTTCTCTGCTGCCAGTGACTGTAACGATTGCAAAAATCACTGAGGCTAGAGACCCATATCTCCTCACTAACTTTAAGCAACAGCTGTCAGAGCAGCTCACAGATCACTGCAACTGTACATAGCCATCTGTAAATAGCCCATTTAACTACCTCATCCCCATACTGTTATTATTATTTTGCTCCTTGCACCCCAGTATCTCTACTTGCACATCATCTTCTGCACACAATCACTCCAGTGTTTATTTGCTAAATTGTAATTGTTTCGCCACTATGGCCTATTTATTGCCTTACCTCCCTTATCTTACCTAATTTGCACTCACTTATATAGACTTGTTTTCTCTCTTGTGTTATTGACTGTATGTTTGTGTATTCGTGTGAAGTCTGTGTTGTTGTTTGTGTCGCACTGCTTTGCTTATCTGGCCAGGTCGCATTGGAAATGAGAACTTGTCTCAACTAGCCTACCTGTTACATAAAGGTGAAATAAATAAATCGTTTTTTTAAAAACACGTTTAGCATGAACATTGCAATTGAGGGCTTCCACCATTTTAAAGTAGTCAATTGGGTGGGATTCCTGTGAGTTGTGCAGCAATCACCAGTTAAGAAGAAAATGGAGATGGCCTCACGAGAGGTTCGACCGATTATGATTTTTCAACCAATACCGATTATTAGAGGACAAAAAAAGACGATACCCAATTAATCGGCCAAATTTATTTTTATTATTTATTTAATTTGGTTTAAATAATGCAAAAACAAAGTGTTGGAGAAGAAAGTAAAAGTGCAATATTGTGCCATGTAAGAAAGCTAACATTTAAGTTCCTTGCTCAGAACATGAGAACATATGAAAGCTGGTGGTCCTTTTAACATGAGCTTCAATATTCCCAGGTAAGAAGTTTTAGGTTGTAGTTATTATAGAAATTATAGGACTATTTCTCTCTATACCCTTTGTATTTCAATATACCTTTGACTATTGGATGTTCTTATAAGCACTTTAGTATTGCCAGTGTAACAGATAAAGCTCGTCCCTCTCCTCGCCCTACCTGGGCTCGAACCAGGCATACATCGAACAACAGCCGCCCTCGAAGCATCGTTACCCATCGCGCCACAAAAGCCGCGGTCCTTGCAGAGCAAGGGGAACAACTACTCAACAGCGCACCCCGCTAACTAGCTAGCCATTTCACATCGGTTACACCAGCCTAATCGCGGAGTTGATTAGCCTTGAATTCATAAACGGCAGAGCTGCTGGCAAAACGCACCAAAGTGCTGTTTGAATGAATGCTTACGAGCCTGCTGGTGCGCCCACCATCGCTCAGTCAGCTGCTCTATCAAATCATAGACTTAATTATAACATAATAACACACAGAAATACGAGCCTTTAGGTCATTAATATGGTCGAATCCTGAAACTATCATCTCGAAAACAAAATTTTTATTCTTTCAGTGAAATACGGAACCATTTCGTATTTTATCTAACGGGTAGCATCCATCAGTCTAAAATTTCCTTTTACATTGCACAACCTTCAATGTTATGTCATAATTACGTAAAATTCTGGCAAATTAGTTCGCAACGAGCCAGGCGGCCCAAACTGTTGCATATACCCTGACTCTGCGTGCAATGAACGCAAGAGAAGTGACACAATTTCACCTGGTTAATATTGCCTGCAACCTGGATTTATTTTAGCTAAATATGCAGGTTTAAAAATATTATACTTCTGTGTATTGATTTTTAGAAAGACATTGATGTTTATGGTTAGGTACATGTTGGCGCAACGACGGTCTTTTCCGCGAATGCCACCGCATCGATATATGCAACGCAGGACAACGCTAGATAAACTAGTAATATCATCAACCATGTGTAGTTAACTAGTGATTATGATTGATTGATGATTTTTTTTTATAAGATAAGTTCATTGCTAGCTAGCACTTACCTTGACTTCTTACTGCATTCGCGTAACAGGCGGGCTCCTCGTGAGGCAGGTGTTAGAGCGTTGGACTAGTTAACCGTAAGGTTGCAAGATTGAATCCCCCGAGCTGACAAGGTAAAAATCTGTCGTTCTGCCCCTGAACAAGCAGTTAACCCCCCGTTCCTAGGCCGTCATTGAAAATAAGGATGTGTCTTAACTGACTTTCCTCGTTAAATAAAGGTTTATAAAAAATACATAAATAAATCGGCGTCCAAAATTACCGATTTCTGATTGTTATGAAAACTTGAAATCGGCCCTAATTAATCGGCCATTCCGATTAATCGGTCGACCTCTAGTACGTACGGTCACTGTGGGGACGACGTCATCGATGCACTTTTTGATGAAGCCAATGACTGAGGTGGTATACTCCTCAATGCCATTGYATGAYTCCCGMAACATATTCCAGTCTGTGCTAGCAAAACAGTCCTGTAGCGTAGCATCCGCGTCATCAGACCACTTCCATATTGAGCGAGTCACTGGCACTTCCTGCTTTAGTTTTTGCTTGCAAGCAGGAATCAGGAGGATAGAATTATGGTCAGATTTGTCAAATGGAGGGCGGGGGGAGAGCTTTGTATGCATCTTTGTGTGTGGAGTAAAGGTGGTCTAGAATTTTTRTCTTTCTAGTTACACACGTGACATGCTGGTAAAAATTTGGTAAAACTGATTTAAGTTTGCCTGCATTAAAGTCCCCGGCCACTAGGAGCGCCACTTCTGGATGAGCATTTTCTTGTTTGCTTATGGCCTTGTTGAGTGCTGTCTAAGTGCCAGCATCGGTCTGTGGTGGTAAATGGACGGCTACGAATAATATAGACGAGAACTCTCTTGGTAGATAATGTGGTCTACAGCTTATCATAAGGTACTCTACCTCAGGCGAGCAATACCTCGAGATTTCTTTCATATTAGACATCGCTCACCAGCTGTTCCCTGTATAGTGCACTACTTTAGATAAGAGCCCTAATAGGGTGCTATGTGAAATCACCAAACCTACCTGTCTCTCTCCAGTCTCTACATCTCTTTAGCTGGTTTTAAGGAGTAGGTTTATAGTTGTCTGTGTCTTCCCCACACTAACATAACATAGAAGGTATAAAAGTATCACAGACTTGACAAGTAGGCACGCAATGGATTATGGTCGTTGTAGTTAATGACCATGTTTTCTGCACTAAACTATGTAGAATACTGTCCTATTGGAAACTACATCTCCCTACTACATCGCACAGTTCCAAAGGAGACGGCCATTTTAAGAGCGGTGTCAGAGGAGACGGCCATTTTAAGAGCGGTGTCAGAGGAGACGGCCATTTTAAGAGCGGTGCCAAAGGAGACGGCCATTTTAAGAGCGGTGCCAGAGGAGACGGCCATTTTAAGAGCGGTGCCAAAGGGACGACCATTTTAAGAGCGGTGTCAGAGGAGACGGCCATTTTAAGAGCGGTGTCAGAGGAGACGGCCATTTTAAGAGCGGTGCCAGAGGAGAGCAGCAGACAGCAGTTCACTCACTCAATGTTGAGGTCCTTTTGGTTTTTGAACCAAATGGCACCCTATTCCCTATTTAGTGCACTACTGTTGCCCTATGGGCCCTGGTCAAAACGAGTGCACTACATAGGGAATAGGATGCCATTTGGGATTCKWCCGTCGTGTACAGCGGCCAAATGCCCGTAGTATTATTGACGTGACACATCACTAACCCCTCCCCCTCTATCTAATAGACCTCCATCTCCAGTCGTTGTGTGTGCTGTGTTGTAACGGCTCGGTGACAGGCCCTCGGTGGGCGTGAGGGATGAGCCGTGGGGGTAATGACCGAGTTTCTGTCTGCAGAAGAGAGGAAGAGGAGGAGATAGGACAAGGGGATGACGCTGACTGCTGGAAGAAGCGGAGTTGGCAGGAGAAGTTCTGCTCCCGTTCATTTTCAACGAGGGAACCTGGTGTAATGTGCAGGGGATTGTGGGAAGACGAGAACCCTTGCTTGCGGAGTGGTAGAAAAAGTTCAATTCTGCGATACTTTATGCAAATTTCTCCCGGCCACCGCTGCTGTTAACCAATCAGGTGAGGAGCAGACGTTTGCTTGAAACTCCTCCGTTCATGAAACGGTTCCTCCTGTGGTTTTGTTCCGGGCAAACAAAACAACCAATCATCGCTGCTTTTCCAATTCTATATGATGTTGCTTTGCTAGAATACAGGCAAAATCAGAAGCTCAATGTTGTTGAAAATCTCCCCCCCCCCATCAACACGAACATCTCTACAATCCTCCTCCAGGTCACCGACCTTCTGATTTTATCTCTGTATCCAAAAATCATCCTCAGCAAATAAACCAGGTAGAATTACAACGCTCTCCCACACCACATTATTTCCCTTTTTTCACATGTTTAATTAGCCTGAGTATTGACAGCTGCTTATTTTCATGTACTGTACTGTAGCTAGAATACAAGGATTGGATTCGCACTAAACAATTTAATGTCAGAAAAAATAATATAGAGCATCTGTATGATCTACTGGTATCAGGTAGATTGAGAACGTATAGCTAGCTCAACAATATGCAAACGCTGTGCGTTTGGCAGGGATGTAGCGATTCACCGATGTGCATCGGTCCACCGTTAAACTGTTTTTTAAAACATGAGTTCATTGTTTTACTGGACCCCCCCCCCCCCCAAAACCGATCCAAATGTAGCATGCATCGGGAAGGAAATCGATTGCAAATGTTACGAATCGCCACGGTTTACTACCATCCCGAAAATGCCTCATCTTTTGTGATGACTGTGTCCTCTCCGTCAGTGTCAAACTAAGTATGTATATTAACGACTCAACACAATTACACACCATTTTGCGTGTTGAACAAACCCAGGCAATGTCAGTAGTCTAGTCCAGTGGTTCCCACATAAAAAWAAWWAAAWAATAATAATAATAATTTTATTTATTTTTTCCGTACCACTTCAAACATTCAACCTCCAGCTGTACCCCCTCTAGCACCAGGGACAGCGCACTCTCAAATGTTTATTTTTTGTTGCCATCATTGTAAGCCAGCCACACCCACAATATACGATACATTTATTAAACATAAGAATGAGTGTGAGTATTTGTCACAACCCGGCTCGTGGGAAGTGACAAAGAGCTCTTATAGGACCAGGGCACAAATGATAATATAATAATAATAATTTTGCTCTTTTATTTAGTCATCATATATATAAAACCTTATTTGTTCATCACAAATTGTGAATAACTCACCACAGGTTAATGAGAAGAGTGTGCTTGAAAGGATGCACATAACTCTGCAATGTTGGGTTGTATTGGAGAGAGTCTCAGTCTTAAATCATTTTCCACACACAGTCTGTGCCTGTATTTAGTTTTCATGCTAGTGAGGGCCGAGAATCCACTCTCATATAGGTACGTGGTTGCAAAGGGCATCAGTGTCTTAACAGAGTGATTTGCAAAGGCAAGAAACTCTGACCGCAGCCCTATCCAGAAATCTGGCAGTGGCTTCTGAATAAATTCAATTTTCACAGAACCGCTTGTTGCAATTTCAATGAGGCTCTCTTGTTCAGATATCGGTCAGTGGACAGGAGGCTTGGCATGAAAGGGATAACGAATCCAGTTGTTTGTGTCCTCCGTTTCGGGAAAAGTACCTGCGTAATTGCTCACATATTGCTATATCACATTTGACATTGTCCCTAAGCTTAAGTTCATTTGCACACCAAAAAAATCATACAATGATGGAAAGACCTGTTGTCCTTGTTAATGCAGACAGAAATGAGCTCCAACTTTTTAATCATAGCCTCAATTTTGTTCCGCACATTGAATATAGTTGCGGAGAGTCCCTGTAATCCTAGATTCAGATCATTTAGGCGAGAGAAAACATCACCCAGATAGGCCAGTCGTGTGAGAGAAAACATCACCCAGATAGGCCAGTCGTGTGAGAGAAAACATCACCCAGATAGGCCAGTCGTGTGAGAGAAAACATCACCCAGATTGGCCAGTCGTGTGAGAAACTCGTCATCACGTAAGCGGTCAGACAAGTGAAAATGATGGTCAGTAAAGAAAACTTTAAGCTTGTCTCTCAAGTAAAAAAAAATTGTCAATACTTTGCCCCTTGATAACCAGCGCACTTCTGGATGTTATAAAAGCGTTACATGGTCGCTGCCCATATCATTGCATAATACACGAGAGTTCAGGGGCCTAGCTTTGGTGGCATCACTGTAGTGTCCAAAACGTCTTTCAAGCTATCAGGCATTCCCTTGGCAGCAAGAGCCTCTCAGTGGATGCTGCAGTGTACCCAAGTGGCGTCGGGAGCAACTGCTTGCATGCGCGTTACCACTCCACTATGTCTCCCTGTCATGGCTTTTGCTTTATCAGTACAGATACCAACACATCTTGACCACCAAAGTCCATTTGATATCACAAAGCTGTCCAGTACTTTAAAAAATATCCTCTCCTTTTGTCCTGGTTTCCAGTGGTTTGCAGAAGAGGATGTCTTCCTTAATTGACCATAAACGTAACGGACATATAGCAGGAGCTCCAGCTGTAACGCACAGAATTCACTGGCTTGTATGCGAATCAGTAATTGTTTCAAAACATCTCCTGCGATGTCACTGAAGCGTCATGAAACAGTGTTGTTTGATCAAGGCATTGTCTGTATAGTTTTGTTGGCCTTTCCCCCAGCATTGTCCCAGCCATTTCCTCGGCAGCAGGAAAAATTAAGAACTTCACAATAGTATGGGGGCTTTCCTGTCCTAGCCACTTGGTAGCTCACCATATAAGATTCTTCTAACCCCTTCTTATTAATGGTATCTGTTGCTTTTATACATGTCTTACTACTTGAAAGTCGTCTTAATTCTCGCTCTAACTCCTGTGGCTTATTTTTCAAATTGGCGTGTTTTGTTTCTAAATGTCTGCGCCAGAATGAAGGTTTCATCGAGTTGTGAGATAGGACTTTTGCACATACGCTACCGTACAAGAGTTTGAGGTCACTTKGAAAAGTCCTTGTTTTTGAAAGAAAAGCACATTTTTTTTGTCCATTAAAATAACATCAAATTGATCAGAAATACAGTGTAGACATTGTTAATGTTGTAAATAACTATTGTAGCTGGAAACGGCTGATTTTTAATGGGATATATACATAGGTGTACATCACTCCTGTGTTCCAACGGCATGTTGTGTTAGCTAATCCAAGTTTATCATTTTAAAAGGCTAATTGATCGTTAGAAAACCCTTTTGCAATTATGTTAGCGCAGCTGAAAACTGTTGTTCTGCTTAAAGAAGCAATAAAARTGGCCTTCTTTAGACTTGTTGAGTATCTGGAACATCAGAATTTTTAGGTTCGATTACAGGCTCAAAATAGCTAGAAACAAAGAACTTTCTTCTGAAACTCATAAGTCTCTTCTTGTTCTAAAAAATGAAGGCTATTCCATGCGAGAAATTGCCAAGAAACCGAAGATCTCGTACAACGCTGTGTACTACTCCCTTCACAGAACAGCCAATAGAGTACTACCAATAGAGCTGGTATATGTCCCTATGGGCGTGGGCCTTTTTTCTTTTTACCATTTATACATTTTCGAGCAAAAGGAATGAGCAGCAGCTACAGCCCCAATCCAATCTGTCCGGCGGGAGGTCGGAGTAGAACAGTTTGTTCACTAATTTTGGGGGTTTAACACTCCAGGCCACGATAATGGACCAATAAGGTTACGTATCGTCATGTGGCTCTGTACCAAATATAGTCTGCCTCAAAACCATCTGAGTCATGAGTCTCCTCTTCACTTGTTTGTCCGCAGCAAACTATGGGTGTGTGTTGGTGTGTGTGTGTTTGTGTGTTGTTGTGTGTGTTGTGTGTGTGGGTGTTGTGTGTGTGTGTGTGTGGTGAGTGTGTGTGTGTGTGTGGTGTGTGTGTGTGGTGTGTTGTGTGTGTGTGTGGTGTGTTGTGGTTAGTGTGTGTGTGTGTGTTTTGTGTGTGTGTGTGTGTGTGTGTGTGTGTGTGTGTGTGTGTGTGTGCCGTTTCGTTCTACGCTGCCAGATGAGACTGAGGCAGGTTTATTTTGACGGCCCATAATTCCAGGTTCCAAAACCACAGATCTCTGGAGCACAGGGATAGAGGGAGGTGTAATGCCCTGCTTACACACACCAACACAGAGACAGACAGGCACACCATTTGGCCTGAGAGTTATGGGTGACTTAATAGCATTTTAAACGTTCATGTTGGTTAATGAAGACAACATATAATCCATTGAATCATTCACAGAATCATCTACTTGAGGATATGTTACCGCCTGCCGCGTTGATATTAGTGATGCACCCATATGACATTTTGGCCGATATCCCATATTTTCCTTGCCAAAAAACCRGATACTGATTATTGAAAAACTTTAGCGGCCTTTTTAAGTTTAAGCGTTCCAGTACAGTTGAATAGTTAACACACACCCYTGGACGCAGTGGTCTAAGGCACTGCATCTCAGTGCTAGAGGCGTCACTTCAGACACCCTGGTTCGAATCCAGGCTGTATCACAACCGGCCGTGATTGGGAGTCCCATAGGGTGGCGCACAATTGTCCCGGCGTCGTTAGGGTTTTGGCCGGTGTATGCCGTCATTGTAAATAAGAATGTGTTCTTAAATGACTTGCCTAGTTAAATAAAGGTTAAATATTTAATATAAAATATACTGTCTAGGTAGAGGGATACATATAAATCAAGATAGTGTGTGTGTAATCTACATGTATGGCGAGCCCCTCCCACCGCTGCAGAAAAACCATTCCTCATTCCTAGGGGAAACACTGGATAAATAACAGGCCTATTTGTATTTAACAACTAAAGACTGTACTTGCTGTTCATGCTCTTGGTTGTATAATCCAGATCACTCCCTTTTATTTATACCCACTTCCTGTTATGGTTTGTATTTGTCTCTGAGGGCACTGAACAGGACTTGTTTTCCTGTTAGGATCCTGACATGGGTGGTTTGGTTTTATTGACCAAAAACTCAGATTAAATCACCATGCTGTTTTGACAAGTGAAAGCTCCAATACGGATAAATAGTCTAATATCTGGATTTTACAGCGATTATTTATGCCTAATTTCATTGGCGGTTTGGGTTTATTTAATAATCTAATCAAAACTGCATGTCTTCTCTTAATTCGAACCAGGCAGCATGACCAAATGCTCAGCCTATATTTAGATCACGATGCTGTTTGACAAGTGAAAGCTAGGAGTGAGCAATACKGCCACTTCTGCTCTGAAAAGACAATCAAGAAGTGGTGTACAACTCCTACATTTATACAGTTGAAAATCAAACTGTTAAAGCCATACAGCCAAGGGACCGATTTTGGMCTGTTTAGTATTTTTGTCTGCGTCCTAAATATAATAGTGCCCTGTTCCTTTCTCTATAGGACCTACAGAGCGCTAAGTACATAGGGCATAGGGTTATGGGGGACAGACATTACTACTGTTTATCTCAGTAAGGGCAGAGGCCAGACTGGCCTGTTCATTTTCATCTGTGGCTGTGTTTTTCCAATGCGTTCTCATCGGGAGTTGTACATTGACGGACAGCGGAGATCCATASAATTTACATTCATTTTCACGGACAAAAAAAGTTCCGATTGTATTTTTTAATTATTTTTTTGATGGGCCGACGGAGACGTAACCATCCGTTTAGCCAATGAGAAAAGAGGAGGCGTTTTCACGTCACACACTCCACACACTCCACACGTGGACCAAAATGTGTACATTCTAATTTGGTGTCCGTTCTCCACGGATCAGTCTGACCTCTGGCTGTCTCATCTGCCTGTGTTTTATCTATCAAATCATTAACTAGCTCACTGTGATGGTTTTTCAATTCAAATATTCAAAAAGAAGAGAGGTCTGAGTGGGGAGGAGGAAACTGAAAACTTGCTGTTATTGGCAGAGAGGTTTGGAGCGCGCTTTCTTATTGGTCTATTAACTAATTTTACCACCAGGTGATGTCACCGGTCAGACCAAAACTCCATCCCACCGTAGCAGGCTGACATTTCAGCCAGTCTTTTCAAACAGCTCTTACACTAAAAGAGAATTATCATTATTTTCACAATTTCCTGGTATTATTCCAACAATGTGGAAATGTGTATATAGAACAGGAGCATCTACGTTATGACTGATCTGGGCCTTTAATAAAGCTATAGCTGCAGGACTACATGTCAGAGAGGTAGTAGGGGGATGTAGTCTAGCAGGGGTCTTCTACAGCTGGGTCCCAAATGGAACCCTGTTCTCTACTACAGCTGGGTATCAAATGGAACCCTGTTCTCTACTACAGCTGGGTCCCAAATGGAACCCTGTTATCTACAACAGCTGGGTCCCAAATGGAACCCTGTTCTCTACTCTCCCAGTACTGAATGATGCTGACCCTAAAAGGATAACCTTCTAGTACTACTAGAAATGCTGCTGACACCTGTGTCTGGTGACCCT
>NW_019942887.1:114437-120830 GCF_002910315.2 Salvelinus sp. IW2-2015 | reverse complement strand
ACAGCTTGGCTCCCAAATGGAACCCTCGTTCTCTACTAAAGCTGGGTTCCAAATGGAACCCTGTTCATCTACAGCAATGGGTCCCAAATGGATACCCTGTTCTCTAATACAGCTGGGGTCCCAAATGAACCCTGTTCCTCTACTACAGCTGGGTCCAAATGGACCTGTTCTTCATAGCTAAGCTGGGTCCCAATATGGAAACCTGTTCTATCGCTGGTCCATATGTCTTACAGCTGGGTCCCAAATGGAACGTGTTCTCATAACAACAGCTGAGTCCCAATGGAACCCTGTTCTCGTACTACCGCTGGGTCCAAATGAACCCTGTTCTCTACACATGCTGGGCTCCAATGGAACCCTGTCTCTAACTTAACGCTTCGGTCCCAAATGGCAACCCGTCTCTTACTACATAGCTGGGTCCCAAATGGAACCCTGTTCTCTACATACAGCGCGGTTCCAACATGGAACCCTGTTCTCTACTACAGCTGCGTCCAATATGGAAACCCTGTTCTCTACTACGCTGGGTAAATGGACCTGTCTCTCTTACTACAGCGTGGTTCCCCAAATTGGAACCTGTTCTCTACAAGCTGGGGTCCCAAATGGAACCTGTTCTCTACTAAGTGGTCCCAAATGGACCTGTCTCTACTAACACTGGGTCCTGCAAATGGAAAACCCTGTTCTCTACTTACACTGCGGTCCCAAATGGATCCCTGTTCTCTCTACAGCCTGGTCCCAAATGGAACCCTGTTCGTACTAAGGCAATACCCGTTCTTACAGCTGGGTTCCAAATAGGAACGTTCCAAAGTGGTCCAATCGATCTACTTTTTACAGCTGGGTCTGGACCTCCTAAACTGGATCCGCTGTTCTCTACTACAGCTGGTCCATATGGAAACCCTGTCTCTCTCGCTGAGCCAATGACTACACGCTGGGTCCAAATGTAAACCCTGTTCTCTAACTAAGCGGGTCAAATGGAACCCTGTTCTCTAACTATGGGGTCGGCTCCTAAACACAGGACTATTATGGGGTCATGCCTACTATAGATGCCAGACCAGGGACTAAATGGTCGCCCTCTACAGTGGTCCAAAAGGGGTTATCAATTATCAGGGGGTTCAATACAGGGGGTACTCATACAGGTGGGTTATCAATACAGGGGGTAATCAATACAGGTGTAAAGTCATGCTGGCTCACTATGAACAGACTTGCGCTATCACTGAGTGTGTTAAAATGTGTGTGTAGATCTAATGTAGTGTGGAAAGTTTCACCACACTAAAAGCAACATACTGATCTTAGTCAAACAGCAGAGTAGTGATACACACACACACACACACACCACACACAACAAAAACACGTGTGTGGTGTGTTTGAGGCAGGACGGAGTGACCAGTCCAGAGCTTGTGCAAGACATTAGGACAAAATGTGCCATACAATCAAAGACAACGACCAACACACCACGCTACACACACACACCACACAATCACACACAACACACACCACACACCACACACACACACACGACACACACCACACACACTTTTGCTCTCTTGTAGCTCATTGGGAGGCGAGAGGAAGTGTGAAGTGGCTGATTCCTATTGGAGTCACAGATGTGAAGGACTTGGCTGGAGTTGAGATGAGGTAATAATGTGACTGATACTCCACTGCTGCAGAACAACACGGGACTGGCAAGGAGGTTGTGTTTTTTACATAAAAACCAATGGATAAGCCTACGGTTGTTGAGTGTATTGGGCTGACGTGAAGGGGCGCGACCCGTATAGTCTGTAAGTAGGGCCGACCCAATATAGTCTTAGTGGGACTCGGACCCCATATATCTGTAAGTAGGGCCAGACCCATATAGTCTGTAGTATGGGCCGACCCCATATGTCTGGTAGTAGGGCGCGACCCGTTAGTTCTGTAGTAGGGAGCCCGTATAGCTCTGTACCGACCCATAGCGGTGCGACCTCCATATATCTGCTCAGTCAGGCCGACCCATATAGTCCTGTAGTAGGGCCGATCCCATATAGTCTGTAGTAAGGGCCGAACACCCGTATAGTCCGTGTAGGTAGGGCCGACCCGGTATAAGTCCACTGGTCTGTCAGTAGTAGGGCGAGCCCGTATGTCACTGGTCTGTCTTGTAGTAGGGCCGACCCGTATAGTCCATTGGTCTGTCCTTGTAGTAGGGGCCGATCCCCTAATCCAATGGCTGTCTGTAGTAGGCCGGACCCATATATAGTCTGTAAGTAGGGCGACCCATATAGTTCTGTAGTAGGGCCGACCCTATATTGTTGTAGTAGGGCCGCCCCTATATGAGTCTGTGGTGGTGAGTAGGCTATAAGGGAGGCCCCCGTATGTGCTGTAGTAAGGGCCTACCCCGCTGTATAGTATGTATTGTAGGCAACCCCGTGTATAGTGTAGTAGGGCGACCGCGGTATAGCTGTAGTAGGGCTGACCCCATCAATAGTTCTGTAGTAGGGCTGACCCCATACTAGTCTGTAGTAGGGCCGATACGGGCCATATAGTCTTGTAGTGGGAGACCGAATACTAGTAGGGCGACCCCGTATAGTCTGTATAGGGCGCGACCCCGTATTAGTCTGTAGTAGGGCGACCCCGTATAGTCTGATAGGACGTATTCGTATAGCCGACCCCGTATAGTATTAGTAGGGCCGACCCCGTATAGTCTGTAGTAAGTGCCGACCCATATAGCTATTAGTTAGGGCGACGCCGTATAGTCCACTGGTCTGTCTGTAGTATGGGCCGAACCAGTAATAGGTCCACTGGTCTGTCTGTAGTAGGGCGACCCGTATAGGTCCACTGTGTCTGTCTTAGTCAGGCCGACCCCGTATAGTCCACTGGTCTGTCGATTGGGCGATAAGTCACGGGCGCGTGCGGACCCCGATCAGTCCTATGGACAATAGTTGTAGTAGGCCGACCCGTATAGTCTTTTAGTAGGACCATTAGTGGTAGGCCGACCGGTTATAGTCTGTAGAGGGAGCACCCGATATAGTCTGTAGTAGGGCTGACCCCATATAGTCTTGTAGTAGGGCGCCTAACGTGCTAGCATATTAGTCTGTAGTAGGCCGACGTATATCTGGTACACTATAGTCTGTAGTGGCCGACCGAGATGCCGCCCATATTAGTTCTGTAGTGGTGCGACCCCGTATAGTCTGTAGTAGGGCTGACCGTATAGTTGTAGTAAGGCGACCTACCGTATAGTCATGTATGGAGCCGACCTTTAGCTTAAGTGCGACCCGTATAGTCTGTAGTAGGGCCGCCCCGTTATAGTCTGTAGTAGGGCCGCCCCGTATAGATCTGTAGTAGGCGCGTCCATAACAAGACCACGATATAGTCTGTAGAGGGCGCCATAGTTAAGCCCCAATATAGTCTGTAGTAGCGACCCCGTATAGTTGGTAGTAGGCGACCCCGTATAGTCCTGTCAGTAGGGCTGACCCCGTATAAGTCATGTAGTTAGTGCCAGACCCATATAAGTTCCAGTAGTGGGACCAACCCCATATAGTCTGTAGTAGGGCCG
Source organism: Salvelinus sp. IW2-2015 (assembly GCF_002910315.2). Classification (NCBI taxonomy): domain Eukaryota; kingdom Metazoa; phylum Chordata; class Actinopteri; order Salmoniformes; family Salmonidae; genus Salvelinus; species Salvelinus sp. IW2-2015. Next base: position 117,310 of record NW_019942887.1, on the reverse strand, counting down.
ACCCCCATTATAGTCTGTCAGTAGGGCCGACCCCAGTATAGTCTGTTCAGTAGGGCCGACCCGTAATAGTCTGTAGGTAGGCCGACCCTCGTTATAGTCTGTAGTAGGGCCGACCCCGTATAGTTCCACTGGTCTGTCATGTAGTAGGGCCGGACCCCGTATAGGTCTGGTAAGTAGGGCGACCCCATATAGTCTGTGAGTAGGGCCGACCCATATAGTCTGTAGTAGGGCCGGAACCCCATATAGTCCAACTGCGTCTGTTGTAGTAGTGCTGACCCCATATAGTCCACTTGGTCTGTCTTGTTCAGTAGGGCTGACCCCATATAGTCATGTAGTAGGCGACCCCATTTAGTCTGTAGTAAGGGCCGACCCCGTATAGTCTGCTGTAAGTTAGGCCGACCCCATATAGTTCTGTAGATAGGGCTCGACCCCCAATATAGTCTGTCAGTTAGGCCGACCCCGTATTCTTAGTCTGTAGTGTTAGGGCCGACCCCGTATAGTCTGTAGTAGGGCTGACCCATATTAGTCATGTAGTAGGGCCGACCCGCATATAGTGCATGTAAGAGGGCCCGATACGACAACCTGTAATTGCATCACAAGCTCCACATATAGATTTATATTGATTATTGATTAGAGCCTGGACAGTGACCTGAGCCACTGATTAAGTAACAGAACGGTCAGACAGAACAGCCAGTGAATGTCCTTAGGATGGACCATAGAAATGGATGTACAAGAACAGGACCTGGAGCCTCTGACCCTTGACTTGAATATGGATGTCCATTCTAGTAATTGCATTTCTATGGGTTAGACTTCACGTCAGAAGCCCTGGAGTCTTATTGAATCTGAGCCCCATTAGAACGGTCATTGGGAAGGAGCCTATTAAAGTCTCTCCATTGGCGTTTAGCCCCGGTGACCTGCCAATCATCGCGGTGAGAAATAGCCCAGTCCTCAACAGGCAGCTTCATTAAATAGCACCCGCAAAACACCAGTCTCAATGTCAACAGTGAAGAGGACCATCCAAGACCCCCCTCCCCCAACCATCCAAGACCCCCTCCCCCAACCATCCAGTAAATTCTAATCACTCATGCTTATGTTGGTACTACTCTGAGTCTACAAGTCTCTCTCTCTCTCTCTTTCTGTCTCTCTGTCTCTCTGTCAATTCAATTTGCTTTATTGGCATGACGTAACAATGTACATATTGCCAAAGTTATTTTGGATATTTACAATATAAAAATTAGAATCAAAATTGACAACAGTAACAATAATAACCAAGGGTCAAAATAACCATACATTGAGTAATAACAATAAGCATACAGTAGAGGACATATGCAGGTTGATTGGTCTGTCAGACACTGTCCCTCAACTATTGMCAGGCAGCAATGTAGTGCGCTTCCAACCCACAGCTCTCTGCGTCCTCCCCCAACAGGACGGGTAGCCTATCCTCGTCTGAGAGGTCTTTGAAACCTTGAATAAGGGTTTCAAATTTGGGAAAATGACACTCTCTAATTGTTTTATATTTTTGACATTTTGTCATGAAATGCAGCTCCGTCTCAGGTTCTGCTGTTGTGCAGTGGTTGCACAGCCTTTCCTCTACAGGTAGCCCAGTTTTCCTGTGTTTACCCTTCTCAATGGCAAGGCTGTGATCACTGAGCCTGTACTTTGTCAAGGTTTTTCTAAGGTTTTGATCAGTAACCGTGGTCAAATATTTAGCCACGGTGTACTGTCGATTTAGGGCCAGATAGCACTGCATTTTGCTTTGTGTTTGTGCTTGTGTTTCCCAATAAGCAATGTAGTTTTGTTTTGACTGTGTTGTAATTTGGTTTATTCTGATTGATTGGATGTTCTGGTCCTGAGGCTTCAGTGTGTTAGTAGAACAGGTTTGTGAACTCAGTTCCAGGACCAGCTGGATGAGGGGACTGAGGCTTCAGTGTGTTAGTAGAACAGGTTAGTGAACTCAGTCCCAGGACCAGCTGGATGAGGGGACTCTTTTCTTTGCTCAGCTCTTGGCATTGCAGGGCTTGGTAATGATATGAGAGGGAGTCACTGAATTTTAGATACCAAAACTTAATTGCTCTTTTTTGAGTTTTTATTATAGGTGGACATTGGCCTAATTCTGCCCTGCATGCATTGTTTGTAGTTTTCCTCTCGACATGTAGGAGAATCTTACAGAACTCTGCATGCAGGGTTTCAATGGGGTGTTTGTTCCATTTGATGAAATCTTGTTTTGCAAGTGGACCCCACACCTCGCTGCTATAAAGTGCAATTGGTTCAATGACATATTCAATTAGTTTTAGCCACATTTTAATAGGTATTTCAATTTGAATTAGCTTTTTAATGGCGTAGAATGCCCTGCGTGCTTTCTCTCTCAGTTCATTCACTGCCTCATTAAGGTGTCCAGTTGAGCTTATTTTTAAACCTAACCTATGTAAATGTAGTGTGTACAGTACTCTATATATTTTGTACCAATTGAGAACTTTGGTCTAATTCCCTGAGATCTGGATCTTCTCTGGAAAATCATTATTTTAGTCTTTTTGGGGTTTACTGCCAGGGCCCAGGTCTGGCAGTACTGCTCTAGCAGGTCCAGGCTCTGCTGTAGGCCATGTGCTGTGGGTGACAGCAGGCATAGGTCATCTGCGAAGAGTAGGCATTTAACTTCTGAATTGTGAAGACTAACACCAGGGGCTGAGGATTTTTCTAGAATAGTGGCCAATTCATTGATGTAAATATTGAAGAGTGCAGGGCTCAGATTGCAACCCTGACGAAGGCCCCGCCCCTGGTTAAAGAATTCTGTTATTTTCTTGACAATTTTAATGCTGCACGTATTGCCAGTATACATTGATTTAATTATGTCATATGTTTTACCCCCTACACCA
>NW_019942887.1:105388-109707 GCF_002910315.2 Salvelinus sp. IW2-2015 | reverse complement strand
ATAAGCAATGTAGTTTTGTTTTGACTGTGTTGTAATTTGGTTTATTCTGATTGATTGGATGTTCTGGTCCTGAGGCTTCAGTGTGTTAGTAGAACAGGTTTGTGAACTCAGTTCCAGGACCAGCTGGATGAGGGGACTGAGGCTTCAGTGTGTTAGTAGAACAGGTTAGTGAACTCAGTCCCAGGACCAGCTGGATGAGGGGACTCTTTTCTTTGCTCAGCTCTTGGCATTGCAGGGCTTGGTAATGATATGAGAGGGAGTCACTGAATTTTAGATACCAAAACTTAATTGCTCTTTTTTGAGTTTTTATTATAGGTGGACATTGGCCTAATTCTGCCCTGCATGCATTGTTTGTAGTTTTCCTCTCGACATGTAGGAGAATCTTACAGAACTCTGCATGCAGGGTTTCAATGGGGTGTTTGTTCCATTTGATGAAATCTTGTTTTGCAAGTGGACCCCACACCTCGCTGCTATAAAGTGCAATTGGTTCAATGACATATTCAATTAGTTTTAGCCACATTTTAATAGGTATTTCAATTTGAATTAGCTTTTTAATGGCGTAGAATGCCCTGCGTGCTTTCTCTCTCAGTTCATTCACTGCCTCATTAAGGTGTCCAGTTGAGCTTATTTTTAAACCTAACCTATGTAAATGTAGTGTGTACAGTACTCTATATATTTTGTACCAATTGAGAACTTTGGTCTAATTCCCTGAGATCTGGATCTTCTCTGGAAAATCATTATTTTAGTCTTTTTGGGGTTTACTGCCAGGGCCCAGGTCTGGCAGTACTGCTCTAGCAGGTCCAGGCTCTGCTGTAGGCCATGTGCTGTGGGTGACAGCAGGCATAGGTCATCTGCGAAGAGTAGGCATTTAACTTCTGAATTGTGAAGACTAACACCAGGGGCTGAGGATTTTTCTAGAATAGTGGCCAATTCATTGATGTAAATATTGAAGAGTGCAGGGCTCAGATTGCAACCCTGACGAAGGCCCCGCCCCTGGTTAAAGAATTCTGTTATTTTCTTGACAATTTTAATGCTGCACGTATTGCCAGTATACATTGATTTAATTATGTCATATGTTTTACCCCCTACACCATTTTCAATAACTTTGTAGAACAGTCCTGTATGCCAAATAGAATCAAATGCATTTTGGAAGTCAATAAAGCAAGTGTATATTTTGGTATTATTTTGGTGGACATGTTTATCTATCAGGGTGTGTAGGGTGTAAATATGATCATTTGTGCGATGTTTTGGTATAAATCCAATTAGGCTTTTACTCAAGACATTGTGCTTATTAAGGAAGTTTAGAACTCTTACATTTATAATACTACAGAAAACCTTCCCCAGGTTACTGTTCACACAAATGCCTCTGTAATTGTGAGGGTCAAATTTGTCTCTGTTTTTAAAGATTGGGGTTATGAGTCCTTGATTCCAGATGCCAGGGAAATAACCTACACTCAGGATCAAATTAAACAGTTTTAATATAGCCAATTGAAATGTTGCACTAGTTTGAGCATCTCATTTAGGATGCCATCAGGTCCGCATGCTTTTAAAATTTTCTTATAGAGCTCCTGGTCAGTATTTGGGGAGTCCAATGGATTTTGATTGTCCTTTTATAGCTTTTTCTAATCCATTCAACTTCTCATGAATTTGGCGTTGTTCTGCGTTTGTGTCAATTTGAACGGTGTTGTAGAGTGTTTTAAAATGGGTCGTCCATATGTCACCATTTTGTATCGCTAATTCCTCTTGTTTAGATTTTTTTTGTTTTTTCCAATTTTGCCAGAAGTTYTTTGTGTTTATGGACTCCTCAATTAGTGTCAGCTGCTTGCTGTTGTACTGTGCTTTTTTGGTTCTGTGTGTACGTTTATAGAGTTTTAGTCTCACAGTAATGAAGGCGTAATTCACCATTATTTGGGTCTCTGTGCTTTTGGTTGGATAGTGTTCTAAGTTGTTTCCTTATAATTTTACAATCTGCATCAAACCAGTTGTCATCTGTGATCTTTTTCGTTTTGTTTTTTATCAATTTCAATTGTGCTTCTTTTGCCGTTTGCCTGAATATATAGTTGATGTTTTGTACTGCTAGATTGATGCCTTCTTTACTGTGAGTGAATGTGGTATCCAGAACGTTATCTAAGAGGGTTTGTATATGTTGGTTACCGGTTGCTGTCTGGTATTCTTCTGTGCTGTTTTGGGCCCATCTGTATGAATGTCTGATGTTGTACAGCTTACTGGGCTGTGAATGTCTGGTTGTTTCCATGTCTGTTCTTTTGAGGAACAACGTAATTTGGCTGTGATCAGACAGAGGTGTTAGTGGCTTGACAGTGAATGAGCTGGGAGAGAAGGTGTCAAATGTCTGTGATCATATAGTCTACTGTACTGTGGCCTGTACTCTGTCTGTCTCTGTCTCTCTCTGTTTGTCTCTGTCTGTCTCTGTCTGTCTCTGTCTCTCTGTCTCTCTGTCTCTCTGTCTCTCTGTCTCTCTCTCTCTCTCTCTCTCTCTCGGGAGACATGACTGGCTTATTAGATTTAACAGGCACAACGCCTTTTTAATTACCAACGCCAACGAAATTAGACCTTCAATCATCATCTCCCTGATCTGAGAATTAGCTTAGTGGGATAGAAAATACAACTCCCACAGAGCTGAGAGCTGCAGGCAGGTTGTAGTGAATAGGAAGAGAGGAAAAGTTACTGTTTCAGAGTAAGAGTGCTGATATAGGATCAGTTTGGCCTTTTAGATTATAATGAATAAGAACAAGTATTTGATACACTGCCGATTTTGCAAGTTTTCCTACTTACAAAGCATGTAGAGGTCTGTAATTTTTTATCATAGGTACACTTCAACTGTGAGAGACGGAATCTAAAACAAAAATCCAGAAAATCACATTGTATGATTTTTAAGTAATTCATTTGCATTTTATTGCATGACATAAGTATTTGATCACCTTAACCAACCAGTAAAAGAATTCCGGCTCTCACAGTCCTGTTAGTGTTCTTTAAGAAGCCCTCCTGTTCTCCACTCTTACCTGTATTAACTGCACCTGTTTGAACTCGTTACCGATGTATAAAAGACACCTGTCCACACACTCAATCAAAAATACAGACTCCAACTCTCCACAATGGCCAAAGACCAGAGCAGCTGTGTAAGGACATCAGGATAAAATGTTACGACCTGCACAAGCTGGGATGGGCTACAGGACAATAGGTAAGCAGCTTGGTGAGAAGGCAACAACCTGTTGGCGCAATTATTAGAACATCGGAAGAAGTTCAAGATGACGTCAATCCCCTCAGTCTGGGGGCTCCATGCAAGATATCACCTCGTGGGGCAATCAATGATCATGAGGAAGGTGAGGATCAGCCCAGAACTACCGGCAGGACCTGGTCAATGACCTGAAGAGAGCTGGGACCCACAGTCTCAAAGAAAACCATTAAGTAACACACTACGCACCGTCATGGATTTAAAATCCTGCAGCGCACGCAGGTCCCCCTGCTCAAGCCAGCGCAAGTCCAGGCCCGGCTCTGAAGTTTGCAATCGACCATCTGGATGATCCAGAGGAGGAATGGGAGAAGGGTCATGGTGGTCTGATGCAGACAAAAAAATGAGAGCTTTTGTCTAAAGTCCACTCGCCGTGTTTGGTGGAAGAAGAAGGATGAGTTACAACCCAAGAACACCATCCCAACCGTGAAGCATGGAGGTGGAAACATCATTCTTGGGGATGCTTTTCTGCAAAGGGGACAGGACGACTGCACCGTATTGAGGGGAGGATGGATGGGGCCATGTATCGCGATGATCTTGGCCAACAACTCCTTCCCTCAGTAAGAGCATTGAAGATGGGTGTGGCTGGGTTTCCAGCATGACAACGACCCGAAACACACAGCCAGGGCAACTAAGGAGTGGCTCCGTAAGAAGCATCTCAAGGTCCTGGAGTGGCCTAGCCAGTCTCCAGACTGAACCCAATAGAAAATCTTTGAGGAGCCTGAATGTCCGTATTGCCCAGCGACAGCCCCAGAAACCTGAAGGATCTGGAGAAGGTCTGTATGGAGGAGTGGGCCAAAATCCCTGCTGCAGTGTGTGCAAACCTGGTCAAAAACTACGGGAAACGTATGATCTCTGTAATGCAAACAAAGGTTTCTGCTACCAAAATATTAAGTTCTGCTTTTCTGATGTATCAAATACTTATGTCATGCAATAAAATGCAAATGAATTACTTAAAAATCAACAATGTGATTTTCTGGATTTTTGTTTTAGATTTCCGTCTCTCACAGTTGAAAGTGTACCTATGATAAAGATGACAGGACCTCTACATGCTTTGTAAGTAGGAAAA